>NW_009215542.1:0-44713 GCF_000690835.1 Fulmarus glacialis
TCGAGGGAGGTGACCCTTTGCCTCCACTCAGGCCTGGTGAGGCCGCTCGTGGAGTACTGGGTCCAGTTACGGGGCTCCCCAGTGAAAGAGAGAGGCAACATAGCGGAGAGAGTCCAGCCAAGGGCCATTCAGATCATGAAGGGACCGGAACATCTCTCATACGAGGAAAGGCTGAGAGAGCTGGGACTGTAGAATCTGGAGAAAAGAAGGCTTGGGGGGATTTTATCAATGTGTATAAATATCTGGTGGGTGTGAGTAAAGAAGATGCAGCATGGCCCTGAACAATCTGTTCTAGGTGGCCCTTCTCCAAGCAGGGAAGCTGGACTAGATGGTCTCCAGAGATCCCTTCGTATCTCAATGATTCTGTGTTGATGTGATTCTATGAATTATCCATTTCAGAATGGATAATGTATTTCATTTCACCATTTTCAGAATATCTAATTCCAGTATCTAGTTAATTACTTTTTTTCTTTTCTTTTTTTTTTTCCAAGAAAAAAATCAGTCTTTGACAGGGTATTTAACTTTTAAGACTTTTAAGTGTATATGAGAGATGAATGTGCATTTATACAGATGCTGGGACTGTAGTCTGGAGAAAAGAAGACATGGGGGCGGGGCACACTTACCAGTGTATACAAATGCCTGAAGGGAGGGTGGATAGAGGATGGAGCTAGGGTCTTTTCAGTGGTGTCCAGTGACAGGACCAGAGGCATGGGCACAGGCTGAAACACAGGAGGTTTTCTCTGAACATCAGGAAATGCTTTTTTTACTGTGTAGGTGACTGACCACTGGCACAGGCTGCCCAGAGAGGTTGTGGCGTCTCCATGCTTGGAGATATTCAGAAGCCGTCTGGACAGGTCCTGGGCAGCCTGCTCTGGCTGACCATGCTTGAGCAGGAGGGTTGGACAAGATGACCTCTGGAGGTCCCTCCCAGCTGTTCTGTGATTCTGTGTGCCGATTCTTGTAACTTTGCTTGTCAAGTACATATTTTACCAAGAATAGTTAGTTTAGGTTTTGGGGGGGATGGGGGTTTAGATATGAGTTAATGGTTTTCATAAACATGAGAAGTTGGGGTTTGATCAGAATTATTACAGTTACAACAAAAACAATAGCAAAATCAGTAGAAATTATCAGGAGGGCTTCGTTTTGGGGAAAAAAATCTTACCAGACTTTGAGCTGGAAAACTCCAATGAGAATTTGTTTGCGAAAAAAACAAGTTGTCTCCTGTAACAAGGTTGTTTCACTCAAAAGTCATAGCTGCTGGTAGGAATGAAGAGGTAATACATCTGATATAAATGGAAAAAAGTCTAGGATTAATTTGTATTTGACAGGTTGCATTTTTAATTATACTGTTTCCAAGGTCTTGTTTTGACATGCTTTTAGCTTATTTTAAAAGTACTTGACGTACATGACCTGCAAGTAAGGGATATTCCCAAAAGTAAATCAGATCAATTAAATACACAGAGAAGTCACCTGGAGCACAAGCTTAATTTTCAATAGATAATGACCTGAAAATTTAAAGAACTCTAAATTTGTAAGTGCCTGTAAAAAAAATTATAAAAGTTACTGAAACCATATTTTGTTATCTTTCATGGGGAATACTCTTGCACATTAAAAATTAGTTTATTTCACAGGTTAACTGTTCTGTTTGCCTCCTAAACAAAACCTATTGGCTGACCCAGTGTGTCTGTATCTGAGTGAAGACACTGGGTACTGATCCACTTTTGTCTAGGAACAGTAAGTTGACAGTTACTAGTTAATAGGGTGTGGAAGAAAGAAGCAACAGTTTTCAACTGGTTGACTGTGAGTGACAGATTTGATTCTCATCTTAAAATGTATAATGTAGACTAACAATAGTTTTGGTGAATCGTACTGTCCTTAGTTAATACTTTTTTGTTACTATGTTCTTAAATTCTATGAATTTACATGGTGTTCTCTGTCTATGGCTGTGGAGGGAAAAGGGAGTCCAGCTCTAGACCACCAGTCTTGCAACAGGCTCCATGAGGGAGAATCCCTTAATCAGATCGAATTGCAATCCAGATTGCTTTGGGTGGGAATCTTAACTTTTAATACAACTGCAGAGTGAACTTTGTTTCAATATGTCTTTTTTTATGCAGTACCTAATTTTTACTAAGTCCTGATAAGGCTGGCGTTCTAGAAACTTCTCAATGGATAGGACTGCCATGTGCCTATGCTACTGTAATAGAAGCAGTAAGGCAGGTGTCTCTCTCTTCTTTCTTTCTTTTTTTAAATTTAACATATTTATCATTTTCTGCCTTGCCTTGTGATGTAATCTTTTTCTTGCTTTGAGATATCTTCCCTGGCAACAGTGCCACTTAAGTTGACTTTGGTCACCTCACAGCTGCTTTTAAACATTTTCCTTTGCTTAGTGCCAGCATAGCTGTGTAGGTGGGTGAGTGGTTCACTGGACCCAGGAACAGATTCAGCTGAAAAATACCCATTGTTCCCCCTTGCCAAAGGAAGGAAGCTTAGCTGCATAGCCATAGCCGTTGCTGTGCTGGCTTGTGGGCAGGAATGAGCATTGGTGATGAGGTCTGCATAAACAAATTTTAGTGGCAGTGTGCTGAGTATCTGACCAGGGCCTTAGGGGGTTCCAGCTTGAGACCTGAAGAGTGCTTGGAGTTCATTGTGTGCTTGAAGGGATCTGCTAAAATGACCAAGACAACAGAATCGGTTATCAATAAGCCTACGCTTGGTACTTTGAGATTCATGCAACTGTTAATTCCTGTAAATTTGTCTCAAATTGAACAGTAGAAGACTGAAAATGTACTGGTCAGTGTAAGCCTGAAGTACACTGAAATATCATCTGCCCCATTTTGTTTTTTCTTTTTTACAGATCTCTTTGATTTCATATATTTCTAGATATGTATGTGCTTCTACAGACTATGGAATTTTTGAAGTTATGTTTATAGCCTAGTAAGTTTCTGCAATAAACAAATGAAGAAATGTACCAAGAAAATATATGCATACTAATAGCATGTTAATAATTCAGTTTTTCTATATGCTCTTATAATACTGTATCCTGATCTTGGAGATCAATTTATGTTTTAGTGTAATAGAGGAGCCTGAGGACACATCACATATGTTATTGCAAAATACCCTAATGGACTTCCGATATTTCACATCTCTGAACTGTGGTGTTTTTTTGCCATTACTGTCAAGCCATAGGCTGTATTATTTAAATGGCTGTTCATTAATACACCTTAAAAATGTGGACGTTTGTTTCAGAGATCTGAATATGAAATCCAAATTGCCAACACTTCCCTGGTGTTTTGTCTAAAAATTCAAAGACTTTTTTTGTTGACGTATGCATTGTGTGTGACCCCAGCTGGTTGGTCTGTGCTTCCCATCAGCTATGGTTTCCTTCAGACTGGCTGTGACAGATTGTATAGATTCTCCGATTGACATTGTTTCTGATTATCTTTGCAGCTAAGCTGCAGACCTAACAGATCTAGTTATACAGGAAAAAATCACTACAACCTCTTTAGCTTCATATTTGTATAGGAGTCCATGTTGTTTGTGTGAAGTTAAGCTATTTAGGATACCACATAAGGATTTAAAGTTAGTCTTGTGGGATGGTTGGTTACTGTGTTCATGTGAGCATACATGTATGTAAACATGAATAACTTTGTTCTGTGACTGCTTGAAGCTGAAGATCATTTAAATTGAATTTTTCTTTGTGTGTGCAAGTAAAAATATTTCACAAATGCCAGGAAGAAGAATAGTTATGTAGTGATCATGTTTTTCTAAATATGAAAGAATAGCAACACTGTTTTTTCTCCATGAGGAACAACAATAGTGGTGACTGAGGGATGGAAAAATAACTTATGTAGAAGCAAAGTGCTTTTGTTCTAAGAGAACATACATATGTCCACTGACAGATTTTTATTTTGAGTTTGCATCAGTGACAAGCATGCTCAGTTTGTGGTGGTGTTAATATATATTGCAGTTAAAGCCTCTCTATGAGAGTTTTAAGTGGGTTTCTTTCCCATGTGCTTGGTTTTCCATAGGTAAAATGGGAATAATTACACTGACCTCCTTTGTGCTTTGAAAGTACTGCTGAGAAACATTATATAAGAATTGAGTATTATTATACAAATCATTCTAGTTTGATCCATCTCTGCTGACCTTTTTCATCCATGCAGTAAGATTACCGTGACTAGGAGGCTGATGGGTCTCATTGTGTTCAGCTTACCACTGTACGCACTGCTGTTTTTCAGTGGATCGTAAATCAGTGTAATCTTTTTTGTCCCCAAATGCTGGGTGTTATTAAGACTTTGCATTTATTTGGAATTTGATCATGTTTAAAGCCTTTACAATTGCTATGTGATAAAGTATATATCATTAGTTTGGTGATATTTCTGCTTTAAGTTGAATACAGAAATCTGTTGAATATTTTTTAGAAGTCTGTTGAATATTTTTTAGATGATCTACAAACAGTGTGACATCTACTTCCTCCTATTTTTTCTATGCTGTTTTATAAATAAGACTTGAAGAGATTGTTGCTGTTGATGCTTGCTATTTTGTAATACTACCTTGCCTTCAAAACTTTAGAAATTACCAGCTCTTCAGCAAACAGAGGTGCACTAACCTCGAAAATTTGGTGTAAAATACAGCTAGTCATCTTAGCAAGCGCCTGCTCTCAGAGCTGGTTGTACTCGTGTTGGCAGTTTCAGTTTGTGGTGATGATTTTATTGCGCTGGGACCGGTCCTGGCCAGCTCCAGGTCTTCCGCGCAAGGGCCGCGGGCAGGACGGGGTGCTGTTGAAAGTTGGATTTCTCTTTGTTCAGAGAAGAGTAGTGACACTGGTGATACTGACTGCAAAATCTGTCTCTTCAGGGTGGGGTGCTGATGTGATCTATTTGGAAACGCACTAACTTTTTAAAGTGACTAACTGAACCAACTATCATGTTTGCTGTGAAGAGGGATGGGAAGGTGGTGTTACACCATTAAATATTTGAAGCAGTTGAGGTCACATGAGTATCTGGATTATGACACTATTGGCGGGGGGGAACAAAACCAAAAAAACAGGAGGGAGGGAGTATTTTATTCGTAAGTGATAAAGCTTTTTTGTTTACCATTTTTTCAACTGCTGACAAACACACAGAATGACCTCTTACTGTGAAAAAGTTGGTTGCTCTTTCCTTCTGTCCATGGTGGATGAGAGAGACCTCACTCATAAAAAGAAACGGGTCCCTTTCTATCCTATGTGTGTTCAAAAGTCTACACATTCACATATTTGTATTTAGCCATAAAGAAATTTAAAAGGAAGGACGAGGGCAGGGAAACATTTCTTTGAAAACTTGATTAACTCTTAAGATCATTTTGATGATGCTGCTGCCAAATGGGGGATTTGTGTACGGATTAGAAGATGAAGATCTTTCTTACTGACACTAATTCTAGCAAAAAAGACTTATAAACATATGTCGTATGTAAGCGACTGTCTTTTTAAAATCAAGATCAAGTAATTTGACCAATTCTTCTATTTACTAAAGTTGCCCTAATGGTGACCATATACATTTATCTAGGTAGCCTTGTAAATGCAGGCACGGTGCAGCAGTAGCTCTTAATTAGTGTTTTTTCCAGGGCTGCTACAGTAAATCTGGTGATTTTACTCCCCTCACTACAAGAAGGACATTGAGGTGCTGGAGCGTGTCCAGAGAAGGGCAACGAAGCTGGTGAAGGGTCTAGAGAACAAGTCTTATGAGGAGCGGCTGAGGGAACTGGGGCTGTTTAGCCTGGAGAAGAGGAGGCTGAGGGGAGACCTCATCGCGCTCTACAACTACCTGAAAGGAGGTTGTAGCGAGGTGGGGGTCGGTCTTTTCTCCCAAGTAACCAGCGACAGGACGAGAGGAAATGGCCTCAAGTTGCGCCAAGGGAGGTTTAGGCTGGACATTAGGAAAAACTTCTTTACTGAAAGAGTGGTCAGGCCTTGGACCAGGCTGCCCAGGGAAGTGGTGGAGTCACCATCCATGGAAGTATTTAAAAGACGTGTAGATGAGGCGCTTAGGGACATGGTTTAGTGGGCATGGCGGTGTTGCTTGATGATCTTAGAGGTCTTTTCCAACCTTAATGATTCTATGATTCTATGATTCTATGATTGTGCGTGGCTTTACTATGGGTATTGTATTTTTAAGCTACAGTTTTCAGAGAGTCTGCATGTGTGCGCGAGGGGAGGTACATACATGTCTATATGTGTATACACATACATACATATGTTAAAAACTATTGCCAGTGCAAATAGATTACAATCTACATACCACATTTTGAGAAAGAAACAAACTGTGTGCACAGCGATTGATGTGGGACAGCGGGTGGATGCGTACATTTAACTGTACACTAGCAGTGCTAATTGTATGGTACAGTAAGCCTGACACATCTCAATCTTACATTGTGAAAGGTGACATTACAGTGCTTCTTGCAGGCCAGGAAGTGTCGCTGGAGACGACTCTGTGATGTAGCCCTGTGGTAAGAGAACTGTAAGCCAAATGCTGACATTTCAGAATTTTACTGTGCTTTGCCATGTACCTTATGTTGTCGGCACCAGAGAAAGTAATTTATTTCTTTTCCCTGGTAAGAAAAGGGACAAGGAGAAATAGCATGAGAGCTGACCTTGGAGAAAAAGGGGTTAAAAGTTTCAGCTGCAGCAGAAAAGAGGAAAATCTCTATAGCGGTACTGGGAAATGACAGGCATGTCATTGATGACAACAGCCTGCAATGAGCAGGGAGACTAGGTTCTGATGACAATATGCTAGCACAGCTTAGCAAATCCTGGGCAAAATCCTGTAGCAAAAGTAAAATTGACAAGTAACTGGCTAGTTTGGAGAACTATTTTGAGCTCAAAATGGGAACACAGTGTATGTAAATCATTAATTACTGTTGTAAGCAAGCTTCTTCTGAAGATGTTCTCTGATACAGATCTGCCTTTTGGAAAATTAATATTAAGTAGTAGTGTTACTCCAGATGCCAAAGGAATTTACACAGAACATTAGAACATTCTTGTTTCAAATTGTAAATACTTCTCATATCTCTCTTCATTTTTTATAATGGTGAGACTTCGCGTATGTCTACATCTTTTCTATTCTGTGCTGTGGCTACAGAAGATCCTTTTTTAAGTATTCTTTTTCTCTCAATTGTGTTGCTTCTGCTTTGTATTACAGAGAAGTTAACTGTTGAATTTATGATTTTCTAGTTACCTCATGGCAGAACGTAGGTGTACTAAAATTAAAAAAAAAAAAAAAAAAAAAAAAGACCATGGTTCAGGACCAAGTGAGAAGAGAAAAGCGGGCAGTGGAGGAGAACAGGTTATCTGAGAAAAGACCAGGGAACAGAGATGCAAACACCACTGAGTCAGCTTGGGACCATCTGGGCTAAGCTGAATGTTGGCCAGCTCCTGTGGAAGGAGGAGGGCAGGGCAGGGCAGTGGTGAGGGCTGGTGTCTGCACTGTTCTGAAGGAACCTGTCACCTCAGATGCCTTCAGTTTCTGTCTGCTAGTGCCAGAGAGCGTAAGTAGCTCTTCAGGAGCCAATCCTTGTCCTTACGGCTCATGACTCCAGCTAGACCCCAGCTGACTCTGTGGATTACGAGGCAGTGGCAGCTCTTCCTTGTATTTGATTCTGCCTCCAGACCCGCCACTGTAATTCCCCATTTTGAATAAGGCTGTGCATAAGAATGGGGGGAGGTATTTGATCGATCGATTCCCAGTTCTCTTGCTTTGAAACTGCCTTTGTGACATCTCCTAAAAGGTCTGGAGGCTGTTATGTGAGGGTGTGTTTGCAGTGTACGAGACAAAAAAGCTAACCCAATTCCAAAACTTCAAAATGCTGTGAGAATTTGCCAAAGTGTAATTCATAGGTTACTAAGGAAGTAATTTAAAACTCTCTTTTTACTGCTCTGTTTAGGTAATATTTCAATAATCACATTACCAGTTTCCAGCACCAACTCCCCAACCAAGATTTTGCCAAAAACCTTAGGACCAATCAATGTGAATGTTGGACCCCAAATGGTAAGTTTTGCAGCTCCGGTAATGCTAACTTGTGTAACTAGCTGCGTGACTTCCTGTTGATGTAATATGGAAACATGAAAAACAAAGATGTGAACAGTGCTAGGAACTTGCCACTTCCTGCCTCAGCTGCAAAGGCTGCTGAAGTGCCCCACCTGGATGGGAAGGTGATGACGTGTGGGTACAGCAATCTTGGCATGCCAGGATTGCCGCTCCCAACAACGATCCTGTGTGACCTTAGGAGATACCTATCTTCCTGGGTTTGCATGGAAATTGAAACAACTTTTCCAGTTGACATTTTAACTACTACTCAAAAGTGTATTAAGAAAAAAAAATCTCAATGTTATTGATACTCTTTGAATATTTTTGAGTCATGTTCTCACCAGTAAATCTCCAGCATTGCCAAAGACTAAGTGTCTCGGATGTGTCGTTAGAGATTTAACTTGTTGAAACTACTCTTCTTAGAACTGTCTTTTCCTGTAGTGATAACTACATATGAGAGTATATTGCTGTTTCAGGGATGTTGGATCTGGTTTTGAGAAAAATTTTCAGTTTTCTGGTGGCCAGAGAACTAAGCAGGCAATACAGTGAACTGTTTCTAGTACTTGCCAAGCACTTAGCCTGAATACAAGAAGCATTTAGTGTGTTTTATAAATAATTGTGATGGGTCTTTTTCACATGAGAAGTTATTACTGTTCTTCAATGGCGTTTATCCCAGTCGGACAGACAGGCACAAGCATTACAGCCAGGCCCCCCAGGCTGCATCCTCCCTGTGTAGAGCTCTCCACCTGAAGGCTGGCTACCTGTGGCTAGAGAATACCGTTCCTCAGTCCATCGGTACTGATGCAAGTATCGCTAGAGCATGTGCCCTGTAGCATTTCACTGGAATAGTTCTGCTACAAAAGCTTTATTTTGTGAGTGCAATAAATAATAGTCAAGAACAGGGGAGAGCAGTCAGTTAATGCAGTTCCTACTCTTACAAGTGACTTCTCAAGGCCCTGCTTTTCGTTGAAATGAACAGTTTAGGTTCTATAGTAGCTAGAAAAGTTGCAGAAGCTACTGCATGGTGTGAGACACATTCTCTTTTATTTATTTTTATTTTAATTTTTTATTCTCATTTTATTTTTAAATTTTTCAATTACTTTATTTTATTCTGTTGCTTTGCAAGGATAGATCTATATTCAGAACACATTTTCTTGTTAAATAGCCATTAACACAGGTCTCCTAAGACAGCCAGTGTACGGCTGTGTTGTGTTCCAGATGATTTAAAAGAGAACTTTCATAAGTTCTCAATAGTGGGAATGTTAACACTCCTTTGGCATCTCATCTGTGTTAGCAACATCCTGCTGCCGCAAGGGGTTTTCAGCTTTATTTAAGCGCTGTAGGTCACAGGCCTTGCGGCTGGTGCCGGTAACACAGGTCTCCTAAGACAGCCAGTGTACGGCTGTGTTGTGTTCCAGATGATTTAAAAGAGAACTTTCATAAGTTCTCAATAGTGGGAATGTTAACACTCCTTTGGCATCTCATCTGTGTTAGCAACATCCTGCTGCCGCAAGGGGTTTTCAGCTTTATTTAAGCGCTGTAGGTCACAGGCCTTGCGGCTGGTGCCGGCCCTTCACAATGACCGTTGGTCTGCATGCCGTGGGGTACGGCTGTGCAAACGGTGAAAGCAGCACAATTTGTGGGCTGGATTCTTGCGTACGGGTGTTTGTTGCAATTTCTTCAAATTCAGTCTGTAGGTGTAAATTCAGCATAAGTATTATTGATAAAATGTTAGTGCTTAATGACAGGGATTTAACACATCCTACAGATGCTCTATTTGCTAAGTTAGGGTGAGGTTTTCTTTTTTATGCTATGCAGTCAATTTATGTGATTACTTCAGGCACACTGGAAAAATGTTTGCTGTTAAGATGGAATTAGTCCTCTGAAAATACTCAGTGTAGCATTTTTTGTGAAAGCAAACATTCACTAGTAAATTTAAAAGTGACAGTGAAATAACCCTGATTTGTCTGCCTGTGACGTCGGTGTCCCTGCACCCAAGAACTTGCAGCTTTAGCAACAAGCTGTAGGCCGGTGGATTTCCGTGCGCGTGCAGCTACCGCCTCCAGGCGCCCACCGAGCAGGGCGCTCGCTGCCCCGGCGGGGAGGGGGCTGCGGGGCCGTGCTGCTGGCGTCCGTCTCCACGAGGTGGCACCAGGGGACAAGTCGGTCGCGGAAGCACCCCACCGTGGGTTTGCCACCTCGGTTTAGTATCGTGGTTGTCACAAGAAAGGTATGAGATGACTGCACATAAAATACTCTTTTATGACACACTTGATCTGTGATTTACAAGACATCAGTAGAGCAACGTGAAACTTCAGAGAGGCTGGACTGTGGACATTTCAGTATGCAAAATACTTAAAATCTTTTCCCCCTGGCATGTGTCTGTCATATGCTGGCAGAATCATATGCTTACTGCAAATAAACATGATTTATAGTGTTGCAAGAAATTGATACAAAAAGTTACTGGATTGGATTGATGATTAATTGAAATACTGCATTACTGATTCTCACTTACATGCTGGTGTTACACCAGTGCTGAACTTAAGCAAGCTTTTAAAAATTAATCATTCCTTCACAAAATGTTTCTGACTTTAAGCCAGTGTAGCAGGAAGTTGACAAAAGTTGATACCTTTCCTGTGCCTGCATGCAGTGTGTAAAGCAGCCAGCCAGGGATCTTTTGTTCTCCAGTATCAACCAGTAAATATCTGCACCTGTGTTTTGGTTTTCCTAAATTTCTGTTTTTACTTTTTTCTGTCAAGCTATCCACTTGCAAAAATTAAGTAAGATAAATTTATGTCTTTGAGATAAAAAATACATACGTGTAATCATGGTGTGGTGTCAGAAGGGATGTGAAGTAATGCTCAGTGAGCTAAGGAAATGGGAAATTCTTCAGATGATACCATTTTTTCCACTTGTTTAAACAATATTGATGGATATCAAACAAAGTATCTGCTGTATACTTACATGGGTGTTGGCTAAGTTAAAGAATAAAGGAAACTACAAAGTTTAATACAGTAGGTACCCAAAATGTCACTAACAGACAGAGTAAAGTAAAATAAAGTTTAAAAAAGCAAAATAAGGTATATGAGTAAAAAGCATTGTCTAAGCAGCTTTGGCATGAATCTTACCATATAGGAATCAAAATAATTTAACGTGTTTTATTTTAAAGATTAACTAATTAATACTGTTTCATTTTTAAATGCTATCTTCTGGTGACGTACTTTAAAGAATGAACTTAGATGTGATTTAAAAGTTGAGACCAAGTGTCTTAGTGTTAACAACCATTGTACATACAATTTCACCAGGTTTTAATAAATGTAAGTTCTATATATACTGTACAAACTTTATATTTAATTCCATAGGTACAATATTGTATTATTAGCTTGCTGGAATGCCATGAGATCTTGTAAATGCTAGAAACTGCAGGGAATACTTTGCCTGCAGCTCAGATTGTCTTTGGTACCAAAGACAGACAATTGCAAATCACAAATCCATTGGAAAGGTGGCTTTATTGATTACAGTGATCAAGACATTGCCTAGATGCACTCTCGAAGAAACAATTAGATGTGTATAGCTACAGATCCTATATCTGCCATACCTAGTAACTATTTCTATTTGTCTAGATCTTGTCCATATGAATAATAGAGTAATATAGTACAATTAGTAGAAAACTTAACAGCATTGTAACTACTTTCATGTATGAAGATCTGATGACATCTCTTCCATATACTTTGACTGCAGATTGCATCTGGTACAGAACTATTATTTTTTTCTTGGTACCATGCTTAGTATGAATTTTGGGCTGTGATAACCTCTGTTTTCTTAAGAGAGCTGTGTTTTTAATTTCTAAATTTCATAGATCATAAGCACATCACAAAGACTGACCAGTTCAGGGGGTGTTCTGATTGGGAGTCCATATAACCCAGCTCCAACAATGGTCACACAGACACACATAACAGAAGCTTCTGGCTGGGTCCCAGGGTAAGATTTTTGTTTTATTTAAAGATGTTTGAAGATCTGTTCTGATTTTTTCCTTTATTTATACTGTTGTATCTATATGTTGGCTTATGGCTTCTAGTTCTTGCACAACTAAAAGGAAGGAGTATGCTCTTTAGCCTATTATGCACTTTCGGTGTCTGCAGCATGTGAACATGGAAGTACAAGCACCGGTCACTTCACTGTCTGTTTTAATTTTGGTTTATGGTGGTGTCTGTTTCTTTTTGAAAATGGAGAGTCACAAATTCATGAGTCCTGTTAAAAGAAGCCTTTATTTTTTTCATAAG
Organism: Fulmarus glacialis; assembly: GCF_000690835.1. Lineage (NCBI taxonomy): Eukaryota > Metazoa > Chordata > Aves > Procellariiformes > Procellariidae > Fulmarus > Fulmarus glacialis. Next base: position 12,347 of record NW_009215542.1, read on the forward strand.
TTCATGGTATACCCAAGTAGTTTTGCTGTTGAGCGTATCAGTGGGTGCCAACAGGGGGAGAGACTGTCAAAAACACTTCAAGAGGCATTTAAGAATAAAGCTCTAATGGAAAATTTTGAATGTAATCAGAATTGTATTTTTATTACTATTTTACAGTAGCAACAAGTTTTCATGGGGTTCTGAGGTACTCCAAAGTAACATGACTATCTTTCTTCTAAGGAAATCTGGTCTTTACAGTATTTCATGGTTTGGTTTTTGGTTTGTTTTGGGTTTTTTTGGTTTTTTTTTAATACCAGTACTGCTGAGCTCATCTGTCTCAAGACAGATGACGTGCTTTGCCTCTGAAAATTAAAAAGTAATTTATTTCCATATCTGGGTTAATTTTTGTAAACAGGTGATGAATGTCAGTAGTACCTTTCCAGCTTTAGAGGTGGGAAAATGGAGCATCTAGGACATGGCAGAAATGAGAGTATAATATTTGTACCTTGACTTTCTTCATTCTATGCTGTAAGCCAGGGCGTCATAGGCTTGTACTTCCCAGTCGCTATATTCCCACCATAGAGTCAATAAACTGCATGCCTGGCTGAGCAGTTTTTAAGCTTGATTTTTTGCTATGTGTTTTTCTCCTCAAATACCTTTTGAATCCACTTAGTTCTGATTTTATTTGAAAAAGGAGTTGTCAAAGATTACTTTGTTTCTGCAAATTTTGTGAAATGTGGAGGCCAGGCAGAAGTTCTTCCAGTACCCAGAGGAGGGAAAAGCTATAGTGTCTGTTCACAGCTTGCTAAACCAGAGAATCAATGCCCATTAGCTTTCTTAAGCTTCATCCAAACCCAGGTGATGCAGGCGTGGTTCCAGTGCATCAACCACCACCACCAAGGAGAAGCACCATCCTTCTGTCAAAATCTAGACACAGTATTTCCAATGAGCCTGACTATTGTTTCGCCAATAAAAACGAGCAATATGTTCTCCAGACTGGCTGATCAATATTGATCACTGCAGAAGTCCATACCATAGGTCATATTTTCATCTGAAGAACAGAGGTGAGAAAGGGTCTGTAGTATTGCCGAATCTAAGCAGTGAGCCCTTGCTGAAGACAGTTCCAGAGGATTGCAAGTCTAGTCTTGTTGCTTTACCCATTGTTTGCTCCTCTTCACAGACTCCAAATTGTTTCCAAAATCAAATGAGACAAGAACATAGTCATTCTGAGGGCTCCATACAACCTCGTCAGCCTGGCTTACAGACCAGGGGACAGCTCTCCATTCAGTGCCATTCCAGCCCCTGCCCCAGCTCTGCTCCGTTCAGACCCCCGGTTGCACAGGGTGAGCGGTTAAGCACCATGGACAGGGATTGCCAAAGACAAAAATCCCGCTCTCGCTGCTGAGGAAGACGTCTACTGCTGGGTTCTGGATCGCACAACCAAATATATGCAGGCTTTCATGCACAGATCTTCAAATCCATCATTTTTGTTCAGCTCCCTTCATAACATTGTCAGGTTTTTAGCTGCGTATCTGCTGTGAGCCCTGGTTTTGAAAGCGCAGAGTAACGTCGTGAAGTAATTTACCGATAGTTCTCAAGCAATGTGCATTGTGTCAGCTGCAAGAATAAAAGACAAGTTTGGAATACAACTTGTGTATTCTGCTTGCTATAACTAATAAACAGAACGATCAGGAAACCAGCAGTGATTGGTGACTGCTACTTCTATGCAAAATTCCTGTCAACAGCTGCTTCAGAGTATTTCTCATCAGCTCTGTATACATCAACTCTAATATGAATATGTTTAGTGTTTTACGTTTTTTGTTTAAAGATACCAAAACATTCAATGTCCTGAAAATACAGACTGTATCTTATGTATGTGCTGTTTAAAGGCATTTTTCTTCCACGTGGAGGAATTTTAAATAGGCATTGTCAAAGGAGCCCAGCTTCTCCTTTTTGATGGGATTTGGTTACCTAGCTCACATCTGCACTTCCTATAGTTCCAGATGAAGTGACTTCCCTAAAATCATATGGGCAAAGCATGGTAAAATTGGGAATAGAACTTATCTGGCAGTGAGCTCAGACAACCTCCAATGTCCTAACCAACTTCTCTCAAATGTTGTCAAGCTCTGTGTGTGCTATTTTTCCCTTTCAGTAAACATGTAACAGCAAACATTAGTAGCCAGCTAGGCCCCAAATACATTGATTTTGTTGGTCTAAATATATAATGTTATTTTCACCTAAGTTTGCATTGTCTTTTCTTAGGGACAGAAAGCGGACTCGAGAATTTATAGAATCAGATTTTTCAGAAAGGTGAGTATTACTGAACATATATTTATATTTTATGTATATGGTCACGTCTGTTCTTCAGAGCTGCCCTTCAGCGAGATGGGTGTCTAGTTCGCACTTCCAGCAGTTCAATCCTTCACGTAAAAGCTATATTGTATGTTATTCCTTGTAGTTATAATTCATTACTGTTTGCTTTATCACTTCCTGATAAATACATTTGCTGTTACACATGATACTGGGAGTTGTGAAAAACAAACACAACACATCTTCAGAAATAGGATTGTTCTAGTTTTCAGCGATGTGACAAATACTTGTAAAGAGTTGATCTTTTCCTTTGCTTCTGAAACTTCCTTGAATGCATTCAAGGGGGTTTTATTTGTTTACTCAAATTGAGTAACTGCGTAAGGATTAGGAGTGTTGGGTTTTTTTAAATCTTCTGGTGTTCCTTTCTACTTTTCCTTTTCTTCTGTCCTTCCTTTCAGTGTTCTGTTTTCTTAAATACATTCAAAATTTTGAAAAGCATTCTTGTATTTTAATGTTTTCCTTAGCTTGTTACTGTTGACAGAACTAGGCCTTTTTCTGTAAAATAAGAGATCTCCCTGAATGTATTATCAAACCAACTTGTAAAACTGTAATTAGAAAAAAAAAACCCACAGCTGAGCTTTTTAAAGGCTTCTGTTGAAATACGCATCCAAATCTAGCTTGTGTGATAAAACCAATTGCTCCTGGTTTTTTCCATTACCATTATCGAAGCTCTTGCTTTTCTGGAGGAAGAAAGTGAATGGAAAATAACCCTGACAGTTGCCAGTTATTAATTTGGCACCATAAAACCCAATGAATATGTACTTACTCTCCACAAAAGAGATTCTTGTATCTCAGTCTTAATTATGATGGCACAGATATTAAACTTTTTAGGAGAATTAAGGTATCTTTTGCTCTATTGTAAATAGGATGTCTGAGCCTTTCTGTTTTAAGCACAAACATGAGAGTTCCCTGTAAATCTGGCTTCCAGGCACATAACTACCCTGTGAGGTTTTCCCTCTTTTTTTGGTTGCTCTTTTGTGAAACTACCTGGAGGTGAATTACAAATCCAGTTTTTTTAAGCATCTGCCCAGTAGCATGTGTTCAAATACTATCAATGTAGAAATCACCGAAAAAGGGGAAAGGGCTCCCAATGTAATTTTTGCCAACTTGTAAGAAACAAGAAACCGATTCAAAAAAGCAGAACAGATTCATTTTCCATTTAGGTAGTACATAATGTCATGAGTCCTGATTCCTGTTGCAAAAGGTAAGCCTTTTGCTGAGTAACAAAGTAGCTTCTTAACATTCAATGTATTAAAGTAATTACTTTTCTCATTCCAGTAAGAGAAGCAAAAAAGGGGATAAAAATGGGAAGGGTCTGAGGCATTTTTCAATGAAAGTATGTGAAAAAGTTCAACGTAAAGGAACAACTTCATACAATGAAGTCGCTGATGAGCTGGTATCAGAATTTACAAATTCTAACAGCCACCTAGCTACAGATTCGGTAAGCAAATATGTGTTGAAATTTGTTACACTGTTACAAAATTGTCTGGTTTATCTTGGAATTCTGTCCCTTCTGTTTCTGTATTGCCCTGCCACACTCCATACTTTCCTTCACTTACTTAACTACTTCCCAAATATAAAGACTTACCCTCTGAAATTTAAAAATACAGAATTAAAATGAAGAATTGAACTCCCTCTAAATCATAAACAAAATAGCGAAGTCTGCCAAAAGAATTCTCTTTTAAAAAAAGCTACTCTTGTACCCACCATATGGGTGGTCTTGTCAGGCCTTTCAACCATAACAGACTTGCCATGATGGGAATTTGCTGCACAGAGGCTTCCAGCAGGTGTGAAGCTTCCATTTGCAACCAAACATGCTCATGTGGTATCCAGGTAGTAGCACAGATGAAGCCATCATGTTTTAATACCACTCTGACTTGAACTGCCATTTTGGCTTTTTATCTTCTACATATCTGTAAAGGATGTGTTCAATCTTTTTTTTCCTTCTTGAATTCTTTTGTTGTAATTAATGCTGCATTGTTTTCTTAGCAGGCTTATGATCAGAAAAATATTAGACGGAGAGTTTATGATGCCCTTAATGTCCTGATGGCAATGAACATAATTTCAAAGGAAAAGAAGGAAATCAGATGGATCGGCCTTCCTACAAACTCAGCTCAGGAATGTCAGAATCTAGAGGTAAAGTGAGGTAGATGGGAAATTCTGTGTAGTTCAGAGTTTGTGATAATGGAGCTGCTCTACTTCAGAGGATGGTTTTTTTCTCAATTTGAACCTGATTGGTTTTGATTCTTGCACACTATGAAAATACAACTTTTGATATTTGAATAAACTGAAAGGATATGTTTATATATGCTTAGTTCAGTTTATTTAGTATACATTACATCGTTTTAAAAAAAACTGGTTACCTTACAAAAATGGATGTTGATTAAATCAGGGATTATTTTTAAGATTAAAGTCTGTAGTAGCCTGAAGACCAGAAGAAAGTCAAAAGAATTTATGGTGCAGTTACGCTTACAAAACGGTATACATTGAAAGGAGACCAGTTTTCTATTAATGTCTGTACTTGGAAATGCCACTCAAAGGCAATTAAAATGAAAAATAATTCCTGCTAGGATGTCCAATACTAGTTATGAACTGGCAGGGAAAAAAAATGAAGTTTTACTTATTGGTTATTTCCATTATTTTTCCAGCAGACTAAGAGTTACCATGTTTTTGCAGGGATGCCAGAATTTATATGCACAATGTTGCTTATCCTTCAGGCCAAATGCTCTATAAATAAAAAGCACAAGTTATTGTACTTACTGCAGAGTGCTATAATGACTGTCCGTAAATATATCTTAATATGTATTATATTTGTGATACTTGTGACATTAAATATCTTAAAAGGTGGGTGGGGTGCCTCTCCAGTACAGAACAATTTTTTTTGTGCAGGTTCATTTACATCAATTGTCTTTCTAGTAAGAAAGTGGTAAGAAAAAAGCTTTTACTATCCTTGTCCATCACAGCAACTTGGAAAATACATCCACCCAAGGAGTAGGCATATGCTCAATCATTATACTCCAGGATTCGTTTTTTAAAAAAATTATGGATAAATCTACATTTTACATGCATTCATGTGAATGCATTATCTTCAGTGTAGGTTACTGTTACAAATACGGAACTTGAATTTCATTGTGTCGTCTACAATGATCATATGCTATTCACTGTGTCAGGCTCTAATTAAATATGCACAAAATGGAAGCCAGGCATATCTGGTTAAAATGTTGCTTCCTATGACATAATAGAAAAGAACAGAAAATAAAGCTGCATTTTCATGGTGTGAAAATCGAATTAATTTTGCTTTTAAAGCTGTATAAAGTTCCAACTCTTCTTACAGTGTAATTCCATAATAAGATTACCAGTACAAACATGAGAAATCAGTACAAAAAAGCTTGTATATAGAAACCATGTCTAAATTATATCTGTACTGTTTATTGGTTTTAGGAGTTATATATTTGTCCCAGCAAAGAAAGTCATGTACTGTGCTCTGAAGGAAGCATTTTAAACAAGCATTAAAGTGTGTGTGTGGGGAACCACCACAAAGCAACATTGTAAATAAAATGGGGGGAGGGAGGGGGGCGTTTAGGCCAGCTAAGCTTTAAAAGACTGCATCATTTAATTTCAGTGGTTGAATGAAAAGGTAATGTAAGAGTTTAGTATTTTTGGGAGCAGCGATACAGTGCTGGCACCAACAGGATGATGAGGAAGAATATGTTTTAAACATGATGACTACTGTCCAATTCTTTAGTGTTGCCCCAGAACACTATTTAAAATCCTGTTGGTTATATCTGCAGTGTCAGTAGGCATTCAGTACTATTGCTGTCCCAAACACTGCATACTTCGGTTGAAGATAGCTTTGCCCCATAAACTGGCATTAACAAAACTGTTGCAAGAAATGGATTCTGTGCTCATGTAGAAAATGTTACCTCTACCCCCTTTTTGTTGCTGAAATCTTATTAGTTTAATCAAGTCTCAAATGAGTAGTCCAAACAAAAAGTGGAGGTCACTGTAAAGATGCAGGTGATGATCCTGAGCCGCGTCTCCACACATTTATGTCTAGTAGCTTGCAGCTAGGAGAACAGTGGAAGGGACGTGCCCAATTCCAAAAGAGCGGAGGGCAGGAGAAAAAAAAACAACCTAAGGCACCCCCTCAAGTAAGCATTTAATTTGGTACTCAGTGCACAATACAAAAGAGGAGGAATGGGTGGGGAAATAATACAGTCTCTTGTAATAATTGATTCCTTACTGAAGTTAAAATTGTTCACAAAGAAATAAATTACAGTTTGTCAGACCTGTTTTATGGAGAAACTCCTGTGACTATGCAATCAGTCTGTTTGAAAAAGAAGAAAATATATGGCAAACGGGTAGGGCCAAAAAGACTTGCGCAATTTACTTACCGTGCCATGGAATTCACCACCATTTACAAAGAAAGTATGGATTTTTGTAATGGTGCTAACACACTGATGTAGGTCTACAGCCTGTTCAGTTTGGCACAATGGAACAGACAGGGTAACTAAGTAATTATCTTGATGCATTTACATTTATATTTTAAGATAGAAAAACAGAAGCGGATTGAAAGGATAAAACAGAAGCGAGCCCAACTACAAGAACTGCTGCTGCAGGTATATTTAATTTTAATTATTTTTTTCTATAAATGAAATTATCAAGTGCAAATCCGACATGTTAGAACTTCTGAAGTTCCTTCTAGATTTTTTTAGCAGCTATGATATGCTAGGAAGAAAAGTTTCACACTTGTGACCCTTCTGGATTCTGGTAGGGGGACCTCTTACCCTCACTCTCTGGTTCATTTTTACCTATTGTAAAACAGCATGCTGCATCTGCGTGCCACAGGCTTCTGTAAGTAAGTGTTCTGCTGAAGCTTTGTCGACATTAGTGCGAATGGGAACAACTCGCGAGTCCCCTTTGTTGACTCGTAAGTCCCCCCAGAGTTACCTTCTCTGAGTAGTTCTTACTGGAAAACTTCTCTTTGACTCTACGCTATGAAATTTACAACTGAACTTGTGTAAATATGTACAGAGTTGTTTTCAGGGAGATAGACACTTCTGGATCCTGAGAATGGAAGGCTGGCAAATCCAGCTCTGGATTCTGGATGTGCACCTTTGAGATGACTTGAGTTTTGGCTTTGATTGCAGAAATATATTTCAAATGCATCTTTGCTTATAAAGTAACATTTTATAAATACAGTTATGAGCATTCGTAAGTGTTTTGGTCTGTGCAGACTTCCAGTAATTTAAATGCAATCAAACTTTTTGATGAGGTTTTTACAGGCAATTAGGCTATATTTTTTTTCCAGGTGTAACTATATTGATACAATTTTCAATTAGATATGCACTGAAACTTCTAAATATCTAATGCTTCTTTTTTCATCACCAAAAACTATTTCTTTACTTAGGGCACAATTCTGATTCTATCTGTCTGACCTAATAAATTAGCAGCTTCTCTAAGAGTAACATGAAATTATCCTGGTAAAAATAAGGCAACTCAGGCCCTCCTAACTATTAGTCTGAAAATGACAGAGTTGCACTCCCTTACTATCTACAACTATCATTATTTCCTTGATTATGTTCATTGTCAAATGGTTTACCAGTCCTTTGGGATTCTGTCTATCCATCTTCCCCCCTTAAGTGGAATAAATAGTGCCTCAAAGTGAGTAAGTACACTGACTTCCAATCCCTCAAATAACATTTCCTAAAAACACACATTTTCATACATCTGCAGTCAGATACAAGAATTCAGTAGAGAGCAAGTAGTGTCACGAACAGCACCTGTTTAAAAACTTTCAGAGGAGAATTTCAAAACTAACTCTCTTGAGAGAGAAAAGAGGGTGTGGATGAGAAGGGGAAGAGAACATGGATCATGGCAAGTGGGGGAATGCTGTAATTTCTGTTAACTTTTGTTTCAGTGTAACTAGCTCCTAGTCTAAGGTAATTATGCATATAAAATAACAGAGAAGACCTCTGACTCCCGTGCCTTTTCAAAAGGAATGGGCAACCATTCTCCAGCCAAGCTTTATTGCTCCTTTCTTGTTTCTTCTCCAGGGATTGCGAGGGGGGCATAGCCATTAGGGTATGTGTGAAAAATTTGTGTTTAACTTCTGTGCCTGGTGAGCTTCACCAGTGCAAAGAGGAAGTCAGGCCACAACTTACTTCTTGACAGAAAACTACTGGAGGTGTTGAGAGTTGGTAAATAAGAGCTATGAAGTTCCACTTCCTGGAAACACTGATGTCTTCTCTTTTATTGTCAGTGATCATTTTTTCTTTCTTTCTTTCTACAGCAAATAGCATTCAAAAACTTGGTACAAAGAAATCAGCAAAATGAACAACAAAATCAAGGCCCTCCAGCTTTGAACTCAACAATACAGCTGCCTTTCTTAATAGTCAACACTAGCAAAAGAACAGTTATAGACTGCAGCATATCAAGTGATAAGTGAGTGTTTATGGAAACAATTTTTAGAATTTTATTTTCTTTGTAGACTGGAATTTTTCTTTGAACAAATGAGAGAAATTTTTCTAGTTTACTAAAAGTAATTATGTATTTAAATTTGTTACTGTCACTTCAGGGGAGTGTTTTGGTTGGTTTTTTTTAAATGCAACTACAGTAGTAATAGGAATAAGTTTATCAACATTGCTTTACAACCACTAGTTAAAACAGGCTGACTTTCAGTGTTGTAAAAGGCACTTCAGACTGACATTTCAAAGATCATTCACTGCACAGGAGAAATAACTGAATGAAATTATATACTAGGGCAGCACTAGCTTTTAATGAAGCCATGTGGCAGTGCTTCTGAATTCTTATTCCTAATATGCCATAAATGTATTTAGTCAGAAACACAAGGTGATCCATGTAACACAGAAGTAACATCCTAGAGGTGATAATAACAACTTTTAAAGTGTCTTTTAATAGCAAAAAGATTGCACCTAGCTCTTTGAAGGAAAAAAAGGAAGGAAATTATATAGAAATTTGAAATATTGTCTTTATAAGCAAACTGCTATAGTTGCACTCTTACATTAATCTGAAAATCTTCCACTTACATACTGCTGGGTGCTTATGCTCTTCATCCTGTGAAAATAGAGCTGAAAGTATGAGGTACTGTTATTTTAACTGTTAATCAGATCACAACTAGTTTATTAGCTGAAAAAAGCTGTCTGACTTTGCTTTAATACTGTAGATTACAGATTTCACTCTGTGATACACATGCCATATTGAACTTCAAGTCAATTAACATACAGCAAAAAAAGACAGTCTCTAGTAACCTAAACACCAACATGCAAAAAAGCAATACTATTAAAAGTTGAATTTTTGTAGAAAATTGGACTGAAGTCCAATACATTCTGTGACAAAACTTTTGGAATACTCCCATCAGCACTGCAGTTCAGCAAGTTGGGAATTTTAGGATCAATATTGATTTAGCTTAACTATACCCTAATTTTATAGGCATACTATACAGTTCTTACTACACTTTTAACAGTGCTCTGTATTTAGGTTTGAAGTCATTTAAAAGTTGAACAATTTCATATTGAAATTCAGAACTGCTGCTTTGAAGTTGTCAGAGGTTAAACTGGCATTTGGGATCTAGAGAAGTATAACACGTTTCTACAATCTCAAACTGTAACAAAACATTACTACTAAAAATGAGCACACCAAAATTATTTAAGTTGTTGGTATTTCAGTTTATATAACCCAGCTTCAATACTACTGTCATCTGGAGATCATTAAGTGTACAACCCAAATTAAACAAGCTTTCCTACTGTGGTTATTATTTGTGCAACTGATTAGCGGCAGCAGCAGTGTGTAGGTAAACAGTGCCAAAAACTGCTAGTGTTTAAACCACTGTTACATTGATCTACTAAACAAGGCAGTTGCTAAAAGTGGTCACTCAGTTTGGAGAATTCAAATTCTGTAGTTTATTGGAGAGTATTTACGCTGCCTAACCCCATTACTGGTCAACTTGAGTGCGTGCCCTTCACTTGGTTTCAGCGTCCGTTAATAACCTACTGTTGTAATGGGCTTCCATTTTCCTTTCTTCTCCCAAATAACATTTATATAAAGCATTGGTTGGTCAGCATTTATGATGCAACAGCAGATGATGTTAGAAAGTCCAGTGAACAGATAAACTCATAGCATTAGCTACTCAAAATTGTATTTACAGAGGATCTTCCAAAGGAAAATAATTGCTTGGAAAAATGGTAGATATAAGGGGGATTTAGCATCATGAGGAACATAGGTTTGTGTCTTCGAAGTTTTTTGCTGTGCAAGAACAGGCTTTATCTAGCCAAAACAGAATGAAATTTCTCACATGTAAAACAAAGAGGTTATAGGCAAAGTTTTGTTTCGAGTTTGAGAAAGCAGACGGGTGCCAAGCAGCATACTGTGAATGACATTTCCGAAGTTGGACTAAAGAAGAGCAGAGTCTTCAGCTAAAAAGGAAGAAGTTAAAAATTATCTTGAAAAGATGAGGCACCTGAACAGCAAAAATGTACTTAGTGTATATGGTGCTTCTATACAAATGCTGTAGGTCTTAGGGGAAGAAAAAAAAAAAAAGGAAGCAGAATACCTAGATTTAAACAAGCATTCAGACACAATAGATGTATCAGAAACTTGGAAAATTAGAACATCTCCATTCTAATTGGAAATGCAGATGATTTTGCCATTGGAGATACAATGCTATACATTAGAGAAAACGTGTAGGAAGTAGGCTTTTGTACCCTTAAAGAAAAAATTGCCTGCAAGAGCAGAAAATCCAGATTAAATTCATTGTTGATCAAATTTGCACTTACCATGGGAAAGGGACAGGAACCATACCCAAACTTTGCATACACAGTATTGGCCTCTTTTAGCACTGAATAATAAGATGGCAGCCCGCTAGATCATTCTATGAGAATAAAAGTTTACTTCTCAATAATGGCCAAAATAATGCTGGGAATTATTAGGAAAAACAGTAAGAAATACAACGTAAAACTCGGTATGTATAGTGCTTTTATATCTGGAATACCATATGCTGTCTTGTTCTTGGAAAGCGTATAGCATAACCAGGAGAGAGACACAGGAGGGCCTCAAGAATGCCTGAAACTATGAAAAGGCTTTCACAGAAAGAGCAGATGGACTCTTTGGCCTAGAAAAGAGAGGACAGTGGATTCACAGGTGTCTATAAAATCATGGATGACCTAGGGAATGTGCATAGAGAACAGCTGTATACCGTTACTTATTAAAGTTAAGAGACATTAAGAGAAGATACCAGGTGAGAGGTTTTAGACAAAAAGAATGTAAGTGGTTTTGTAACAGTTAGTCTATGCAAATCATAGCATTTGATGTTGTTCATGCCAAAAGTTTACTAAGTTCAAGAAGGGGTCATGTCAAGTCCCTGAAAGAAAACCCTCAAATAGTTAAGCTTGTGTCGTGGTTTAACCCCAGCTGGCCACTGAGCACCACACAGCCGCTCGCTCACTCCCCCCGGGTGGGATGGGGGAGAGAATCAGAAGAGTAAAAGTGAGAAAACTCGTGGGTTGAGATAAAGACACATCTTTTTCCCTTTCAATGTGGTTACGCTTAAATAAATATAGCTGCATAAACAATAGGTTTTACAAATAATACCATATAAGTCACAAAAGAAATTATGCCTGTAACTGACAATTACAGCTAGTAGAAAGCATGTAGATTTCTAGATTAAAATCTTGTGTATAGGCATACAAGATGTACCTTTTCCAAACTTACTGGATCAGGTGTAAGAAAATGAGTATTAAAAAAAAACCTATTGAAAATCCACAGGTGACACAAGCTTGGCGAGCTAATACAAGACCCACCAGTGAGTTATCTTTTAAAGATCGTATCTCATCGATGGGTTGTTTTTCCAGGGATAAAGGTTTTGTCAGCAGAAAATTAGGTACTGGGAACTAGCCTGATATTGTAATCCCTGGACCAGTGCTGTCCAGGTTTTTAATAGCATAAGGCCAGTCTAGATGCCCCTGCTTTTCTTAAAGCTATATTAAGTTTATATCACTATTTCCACTTTTATATGCAATGAAAAACATTTTGAGAGTCCTGCAGCAGAAATGGTAGGTTGTGAACATACAGGACTCTGAACAGACTGCTTTGCTAGCTGCAACCAAATGCATCCAAAAAAGCAAAGTTATACCAAGATAAATAGGTCAGTTCACAGGAGGAGTGTTGCACATGAGAACAGAAAGTGAAATGTGAAAGAACCAAAAACAAAACAGTTATTTTGGTGACAGGGTTGCAGGTGACCTTTAAAAGTACTGGATTTAGTACAAGTGAAGGTTCATGTTTAGTAAGGCCTCCCTCTTCCCCTTTGAATCTGTTTAATGAGGTAGAAAATTTTAGACTTTCTTCCTGCAGTGGTGAAGTTACTTTAATTGAGAAAGTGCCATTTTAAACCCTGTAGGCATACCAGTCACAGAAGCAGAAGAGAAAAAGCATTTGCTGCACTTTTTTTTTTTTCCCTTAAGGATCCTTTACTGATAACGAAGAATCTAGACACTTACCTCCGTGCATACCAAAAAAAAGGAAAAATAGGCTAAAAAAGCTTAGCTTTTTAGTGTTCTTTTCAAAACCATCTCTCTTTGACTTTTTACATGCAGATTTGAATACCTCTTCAATTTCGATAACACTTTTGAGATTCATGATGACAGTGAGGTGCTGAAGAGAATGGGAATGTCCTTTGGGCTTGAGGCAGGCAAATGCTCAGCTGAGGACCTAAGAACTGCAAAATCACTGGTGCCGAAAGCTTTAGAAGGCTACATCACAGGTACGTTAGATGAGACACTTAAATATTGTTCCTGATCAAGTTCACAACATTAGTTAACTGAAGCAAATTTAATGATACTAACCTACATAGGTATGTAACATTTGAAGTTATATGGGAGCTAGTAGGGTTGGTACATAAATTAGTTGTTTTACAGTTAATTTTGGAAGGTTTATCATAGTTGTCCTGTAAACTTAATTCACACTGATGTATAACAACAAACTTCTGAGTGAGCTGCATTACGAAGAAATTATTTCTTAAATAACTAAATTGACACCAAGAACAGATTTTCATGGGTTAGTATTAATTTTGAATAACTGTGTATGTGTGGAGGAGCAAACTGCAAGAAGGCAGCTCTTCCCAAGTTGAGGAGGAAAAGGAAGGAAGAAGAGTATCTTGAACTGGTTGACCCAGCTGCATTCACACTTTACTTTTTGCCTGAGGTAGGTGAGCTCTGCTAAGAATTCTCCGTATCTCCCTCTGTGTAGACATGCTCAGTGTACTCTCAATACATGGATGGTAAGCTGTCCTGTGTCCAGGACATGTAAACCAGTGATACTTAACATGTAAACCAGTGATACTTAGATAAAATACATGGCCAGCAGGTGCCATCAGAGAACTGAGCTTCTCTAAATAAAGCAAGAGGCTCCAAAGAGTTCCAGGACAGGTGTCCCATGCAGAGGCTTTTACCTCCCTAGTCATACTGTTTGAACAGGTCACATTAAAATAGACTCAGACCTAGATCTTCTTCAGTGTTGCATCACTGAACTAGAGCTGCTAAGATTTGTAATCACTTCCTTTAGTTATTGTCAGACTGCATTCTTTTTGCTTTACCCAAAACTTAAACTTAGCCCAACATTTTCTCATTTCTGGAGGGACTTCATCTGTAAAGGAAGCGTTACCCAATGAATTACTGTATACGGACCTTCATTTTTGAGGAAAGGGGAAACAAAGCTATTGCCCTCACTTCTCTACTAAACTAGGCTTTGGTCTTGTTTAAATTACAGTAGTATAAAACTATGCCTTTCACACAGGGAAGTTGGACACTTCAAACATTTGATTTAATTTTTTTTTAAACTTTCCTAAAGTTGATTCCCTTCTGTTGGCAACATTTAATCTTCACGTCAGGGTCATTTAAATGCAGGCTTTATATTAAAAATGCTACTTTGTTCTGGTAAGAAAAATATAGTTAAGTAGTCAGGAAGCTGAACATGTGTTTTTGTATTCCTGATTTTACTATGTGAGAGAATTAAGAATGAAACAGTTTCTTAACATTTGTGATTCAGTTACATTCACTGAAATTAGTACATTTTAAATGGCTTAACATTTCAAACTACATCAAGTTTATTAACACTTGTTTGTGATTTCCTGGTCCCCTTGTCCTGTGGGTTTTAAAACTAAGATTTCGTATTTTAATTTCAGTCAATTTTGAAATTACACACCAAGTCTTTATATGGCTGTACTGGTGCCAAAAAGAGAAGTTGAAAGACATCTTGATTTGTTCCTTGCAGGTTCATTCAAGTAAAAATTATTTACCACATGATTCACTACCAATGTAAAAAAGGGGAAAGGAGCAGACCCAAATCTTTTAATAATGTTGCAGTCTTCAAGTTACTTAATTGCTCCCCGTGTATTGAGGAGCAAACTAAAATTTCTATTTCATTTTAAACCTGCATTAATTTATCTTCAGAGAATAGGGTTTCTTTACATTTGCAAAAAATCCTGTGTCATTACACTATTTACTGAGTAAAACCAGCTTTAAAGATTAAGCAATAAAACTACATGTCTAAACTAGTGATTAGTATAGTAGTTCATTTTAGTTTCTTCAGTCACACCAATGTACTGCTCGTGGGTTTTTTATTGAAAGCATTAAAGGCAAAACAACTGTGATGTTGCTGTGCAAGTGAGAAACAAGTAGGACTCTGTTTCAAAGAAACTAAACAGAAAAAAAACAGATTCTAAGATTGCATATTCTTAAAGAATGTTGTGATTTGGGTTATTTCCCTAGTAGCAACCAGCAGCCAGAAACCTATCTAGAATTTTAATCATAAGAAATGTATTGATTTTATTTTTTACTCAAAATGCATTGAGGCAAGTGATGTATTCTTCAGACATGGGTTACATTCAGCTGTTTCAGCTTCTGAAAAAAATAGTCCAGAAGTGTTGTTAGTAGAGTATGTACATTTATTTTAAAGGTTTCTTCTATCTGTTGCTTGCTACTTAATTACACAACACAAATCTACAGTTAAGAGTATGAATTGCATAGTAGAGGTTTCTAATGGCAGTAACTGACAAATAAGGGAAACAGATTTAAATGTTTTGCACAATACTTGAAAAGCCAGCATTTGCCTGATTACGTGTTTTCGGTTAAGTATAACTTCCCATTTTAACGTTGGCAATTTTTAGACATTGTTTCTTGCACTGCAAGAGTAGTGAAATGGAAGGCTCATCGCTGGTTTTTAGAATTCATGGTCACTTCCATAGCTTTCATGATGGCACTTTTAAGTATATTGGCTTCAATTACTACTATACAAGAAAAGCAAATCAAGGTCTCTTACTTATTCACTGAGTAAACTTATTACAATCAAGATTAAAGTTCTCCCACACTGGCTGACTCCATGAACGCAACTGCTGTAGAAACCAGTCCTGTTCTAATACGTCTAAGTAGGTAAGTCATTTCCTGTACAATGTTAGTTTGACCTTAGCCTGGTCATCTTTTTTTCAGATAATTACTCACTTCCAAACACTAACAATAGTTTGTGTTGTAATGCTTGCTAATAGGACTGGAGAAACAGTTAAAAGAATCTAAGTCTAAACCAGTTCAATGAAAGAAATTTAAAATGGACAAAAAAACTTGGACCATCTCAGCTTTAAAAAAAAAAGTAACTTCTAGTTACATTAAACATGCCAAATAATTTGCTTGGAACTGCTGAACTGATTATGTGTGCATCAAAACCTTAATGTATTTTCTTTGCAGGAGGATCATGTGTGTTAGCCATTCTTCAAGTGCCCTAATTTGATACAAATAGTGTCTTCTAGGTTTTCTATAGGTTTCATGATGTTTTAGCAAAAAAGTGTTGGTTTTTTTTAATACGTCTTTTAAGTACTACATTGGTATGATCCTGAGGTGTCTGACTGCCATTGAAATCAGCAGAAGCTAAGGCATATTAACACCATAAAGAAAAATATTATGTGTATCTCAAATGATGTTTGTAACACATTTTTCTGTTGCTCAATTGTCATAATTGATGCAGACTTCTAAAACTGACATGATTTGACCTTACTTTTTCTTGTTTCCCAAAAGGGAGCAAGAGTAGAGGATACAGCAGCTTAACCATAACTTACAGTGAAAGTTAACATTAAAGTGTTGCTTTAGCTAAGTCAGTAAACCAGAAAAAGTGACAGATACAACAGATACAACCACAATACGTGCCAGTTTCTTACTATGGAAGGAGCAATGTTATTCCTAACACGACACTTGCACTAGCTTAAGATGGCATCCCACAGTCACAATCCTAATTACACATTGCTGCCCATTCATTTTGACACAGTTACTTCCCTCTGCCCTCTTCATGAGCTGGCTCAGGGTACTAAACCGCAGGCTTTTTATCTGGCAGAGGAGTTTCTGACAATTTAGCCTGTAGAACTATCTAGCTAAGGGCTCAAACCAGAACAGTTCAAGTGTAAAGGAGGGAGTGAGATTGCTGGATGAACAGAAACATGCCACTGATTGAGACAAGCATAAACTCTTGTAGAATCATATCCAATGTAACATCCTATGCCTTTCAAGCCATGCATATACTACAGGCAGTTAATGCAAAACCAAGTCCTGCCTTTGTCAGTTGAGTCCTCACTCCTAGAAAGGAGACTACAGATAAAAAAAGCAGGAGATAAAAATTCTGAGGCACTAATAGTTGTGGTAACACCATCCCACTTGTATGTATTCCACTAAGGCAGTGGGCAGAGAAAGTGGTGCAGTTTAGGACCTCTAGATTACACATCCCTGCACAAAGAAGTGCTCTATGATCTACCTGCATAACAAGCCTTGACTGGAAAATGGGCTGGAGTTGGAACTGAAGAGATAAGAGTACCCATTGAATGAATGAGCTTGTTCCGCTATCAACAATAATCCTATGCAGCACTTTCACTTTTACATTAACTACTAAGGGCTATTGAGGGTATTCCTTTAGAGCCTTCTCATGTAAGTACAACTTCCTACCGAGTGTATCTCCTGCAAGATATGCCTAGTTCATAATAAGGATGCCACTCTTAGATTGGACTGTACCACCTTGGGAAGTTTTTTCCAAGCTGCTTTCCCTGGTGCGTAAGTGTAGCTATTAGTAATTTATCTACTCTGGTAGAAGTAGTAAGTCTTCTCATTGTAGGCAGACTTCTATTTTGACAGTCCTTTCCAGACAGGAAATGGCTTCTTAAACTCCCTATCTTTCACAAACTTCCTCTTTTCCCTGGCTCCTTGGAGTCCACTGGAAAATCGAATTTAGAAATATAAGGCAATGAAAGTACAAGGCAGGGATGAACCTTCTTTCTGCCTTATGTGTAAAATCCATACTTTCCTTCACCTTGTTCTTCAAAAAGAAAAGGTAACTAGCTATTATCCCAAAATGTTAATAAAACACAACATTACTAGCAGTGACTTGTTATTCTTCTGGAATATTAAGCATGTACACACAGGTACACACCTTCAAAAGACCAGGAAACAACACTGTGATACATCTCTAATCCACTTTATTAATCTAAATACAATGCAGTGATTCCAAATGGGTCGGCCTCCTCCTGCAAAGACAGGAGGAGACTGTCAGAACATGTTCTCTGTAAAAACTAACCTGTGTTTAGGGCAATTGCTATGTCCATATTCAACTACTGTCATCTATTCCGTCCTCATAGATCACCCTAAAGCTGCCACTTACTAATGTTTTCTGTCATGTTCCAAAGACTATTCTGGCAGGAACATCAACCTTGCTAGCCTTGCTTTGTAACATGTCATTTAAATACCTCGCTGCTAACAAGTCTCCACAGCACAAAACAAGGTAGCCTGTGAATCCCAATGGATGGTGAGCTAATTTACGTGGCTGTAACAACCTGCTTAAAACAGTCCCTGTGCTAGGCAGTACACTGTCAAATCTCAAGGAGCCAAAGCTTAACAAGAACACAAAAGGACAAATGAGAAAGCGCAGGTAACAAACACATTTAGTTATTCGTCTTATCTGCTATTACAGAACAATTCTAGATAAAATATGAATAGCACAGTCCCATTTTACTGCCATCGTGCTGTACAGAACAGCAGTTTGGTTAGGCATAGAAAATAATAGTAAGGACTAACTCCTGGTTTAATGCATCCAGCTGGAACCACATGCAAGCACCATGAAAAAGAACTAGATAGTCCTGATTGATAACTTTATTTTGATTTTAACTTTGTGTTGAGATGGAATTTGGGGAGGTCAATAGAAACACCTTACCTAAGAAACAAATTAAAAACAAATTCCCTGCCCCCGCCCCCAAAAAAAAAAAATCCCGTAAGTGTAATTGGGTCAATGGACTTGTTTTGCTATTCTCTTGGCAGAAATGTGCGTAACTGGAAACAACTGACAGGCATTACTTGTTAGTGAATTTGAAAACAAGTACTATGAGGGTTCTAAGTAACCCATTCACGACCCTCAGAGGGCTTTTAACAAATTACCTCAAGGAATTCAGCACTACTGCAATTTTAATCCTAAAATTTCCTATCCCTAGGGAGGAGACTTACTTACACATCACACATGCAGTGTACAACAGGCTCTCTCTTTCATACTCTTGGCACAAGACCTTTGACGTGGTCTGTTCATGCCCACAGCTGATTGCCGTCTCTATTCAGTGTCAGAACGGATCAGGAGGCTGCATTACAGCCAGCTATGAGACCACCAAGATGAAACTGCCTTTGGCCATCAGAACACACACGACTGAAACGCATTCTGCCTTGGTGGCTTCACTGCAGTATCTCCAATCCTGACAAGTATAGTTCCACTTATACCTTCACCAAGCGCAACAGCAAAGGCACTTAGAGCTGTTGGGGCATTTGATAGGATCAGTCTGTAGCAGTAAGTTTCCATGAAGGACTCCAAAACTATTTCAGGTACCTGTGATTGCATACGGCTACTAGCCGGGGTCACCTGCAGTGTGAATTCTCTTCAGACAGAGGGAAAAGCTTCATAGAAATAACCACAGTTCTGAGTGTAAGGGAGTGCAAGGCTTGAGTGCATCACAAACACAGGGGTGTAATTTCATCTTGATTAAACAGGACACATCCACAGTATGAAGTCAAGCTACTGGTACCTTCTCTTCTAAACTAAGGAATCCTAACTGCAAAGAGAATGCAAAGTTAAAGATTGTAAAAGGAAGAAAAAATTTAAGTAACTATCATAACTGCAATTATGCTTTCTTCTAGATATGTCTGCAGGATTTTCATGGATAAACCAAGGGTTACTTCCAAGTTCAGCACAAGCAGTTTCACATTTAGAGGTAGCAGGAGGCACTTCTGATGCTAAATCAAGGTAAATAAAACCATTATTTATTCAAGGATAGTGATTGTGGTACTTTCAGTAACCTCACTGTTTCATACCATTTACATGCAGGAAATGACATGTTTTCTATTATGGTTGATTTTTGATTGTGAAAAAGTCTCTTATTCTGTCTTCCTTGATAATTGTATTTGAAAGGTCAAATCAACATGCTTTGAATTTTGGACATACTAGCTATTTTATATCTATGGTTCAAAAGAATAGAATCACTTCCAAGCCCTTATAAGGACAGAATTTTCCAGATTAACCTTAAATTCCTGCCTGGGCATGTACTACAAATAGGTAATTACATGTGGAAAAAAGCCTGATAATACTTCTGAAGACTACTGCTTAGGCTCTCATGAAAGAAGTTTAATCCACACAGTCTAATCATAATTTTAAATTAAAAACCAACCAACCAAACAAAAAACAACCACCACCAACAACAACAAAAACCCAATCCAAAAAAACACCTCAACAACCATATTTTGCTTGGAGGTTACGTGTACCTTAAAAAATGGAAGGAGGGATTATTCTGGAACAGGTTCTTCCTCATGGCCTTTAATAGGTTAATTTCATATTGCAAACATTTCTGTGTATTGACAAAACTGTGATGGATTCATTCTTCTTTAAGCTTTCTTCGGCCTGAGCAATTCTACTAGTTAGTTATGAAAAAAAAAGCCACCCAATAATCTGTTATGCAACTTCCCACTATTTTAGCAGTTTGCATAACTATCAGCTTGTTAAATGTAAAGGTCTTGGATTTTTCCTTGTTAGTAGCATTTCTTTAACTAAAGGAAAAGCTGAGGCCAAAAAGAAAGCTTAAAACTTCATGAGAAATCCTCTAAACTTCGACATTTCTGTTGTTTTGATAGTGAGAATCCAGGGTTGTGTTTGGATGCTGAAGTGGCCTTAGCAACTGGGCAGTTTCTTGCCCCTAGCAGTCAACAGTCCAGCAGTGCAACATCCCGCTACTCTGAATCACGGGGAGAAACTCCATGCTCATTCAATGATGAAGATGAAGAGGATGAAGATGAGGATTCTTCCTCCCCAGAATAAGGACAGTAGAAAACAGAATACGCAAAATGCTGCTCATAAATATTCTTAATGGGAGTTCCTGTTTGGATTTTACTTAAGTTTCTTGCCTTGGTTTGCACTGTGTTCAGTGAAGCAAAATGGAAGCTTCAAAACAAATTCATCCACAGCTGAAATTGAAAACTTTTTGTAACTGAACACAGAGTGACATGCAGACACAGAGTGAAGTGTTTTTTATCAACTATAACCAAGGAAAAGAACAAAGTCCCTGGAGACTTGGCAAAGTAAACATCAAGTTCACATTTTCCATTTTGGGACATTCTGTCTCAAGTCTCTGTCTTCCCCTTATCTTTACCAGATGGAGAAGAAAACAAATGCCAATTCTTGCATTGTCTTTTGGTTGTGCTACCTTTAGGAAAAGGGGGAGAGTGAGCATGCGCAAATGCGCTAAAATAGCTATTTAAAACTATCTTATATGAAAATTGTTCTAGGGAAAAGGGGCTGTTAGAATGTTTGCTTTTTTCTGTTCAACTTGCTGTATAGAAGATTCTTAAAAGTAATATAAATTGCAAGTGGTTAAATGAATCTTGAAATAGTTTAAATCCATTTTAGATATTCTAAAAGTAACAATAGTATGTCTCTTTTGAAAGGTTCATATGTTCATTTATACTGCAGACCTAATTTATTATAAATAAGTGATTATTCTTAGCCATTATTAAACAGTCAGGATAAAAACAGCAGTATTCTCTGCACCAGCTTTTTTCAAGGAAAAAAAGTTTAAAAATTGTATTTCTAGATTATAGCATATCCAGTATAGCTTCTCCTTTACTGTTCTAACTTTATAATCCCTTTGATTTTATAGCATGTGTTGGGTTTTTTTAAAAAAAGGCCTCTATGTTAAGGATCTCAGGCAGCATGTTTTCAAGGCAGTACTTTCACATTCAGGGTGGGCAGGTCACATAACTTTTAAAGTCATAGGTTGAGGTTCTTAGGAAAAAAGTTAAATTTCAACAATACATCATTTCATGTTTTGCATTCTAGTCAGCTTGGATTATGATAGACTAACTTTCTGAAAATGAACTTCTGTTGCACTCATCTCGATGCGCCTTTGAAAAATAGTATTGAACCACTTAAAATAATTTATGGCTAAAATTACACAACATGAATCCCATTTGAACTGTTAAATTAGACTTGCAACAGGAGGGTCTGTGTTCTATAGTTAACATCACATCTAATCATAAAGACCTTTTTAAAAAGAAAACTTGAATAACAGAGCAAAATACACTGTAGATGTACTCTTCCCATGGTGTTGTAACATCCAGTATTTTAACTAGTCTCGAAGTTAACTATTTTTAATTAGGTAAATCCAGTTTAAAATAGTATTACTTCTTTTTAGTTTTATACTGTATGTAAATAGTTGACCTGTTTCTAAGTACCAGTGTATTAGCTGTCAGAGCTCAACGACGTTGCCTCTCTTATTTAGTTACGAGGTTAGGCAGCTTGTAATACTGTTATTTGCTTGAGCAGTCGCAGCAAACTGTATCCGTTGACTGCTGTGACCATTACTCCAGCACTCTAGTGTGGGGTATGTCCACATGATCTTTTACAGACAAACGTGCACTCAGGCTAATGAGATCCAAAAGCACCAAGCCTCAGCTAGTGAGATAAACTGAGGCTCCAGCTAAAAGGCTACCTGGATGTTCTACAGGAGTTAGCACATGACTAGCTTCATACAGGACAGGTAAAACTGAGAGGAGCATACAAGCACACCTGCATGTTTGCATTAAAAATTAAAGCATCCAGATAGGAACTTTTCACAGATAGTTCAAACTCCTGCATTTGGTACAGTTAGGGCGGCACCATTATTTACAGGTAATAGCTCTTGACTGAGCAAGTAGAGCTAGCTAGCTTACACAAATGAGTTGCAAATGCATGAATTAAAAGAATTCTTACATGCCTACCATGTTATTCATCCTCTGGGCAAGACTGTTAAGACTGTCCTGTGCTCATGGCTCACAGGCAACAGCAGACTGAGGGATTTACACCACCTCACTTCAACCAAATCTGTAACACTACCTCTATATGAAGAAAAGCTTTACAAATACAAAATAATATTCTCGCTGAGAGAGTCAATGCACTTGACTGAAGGGGCTCACTTTTGAAATAAGAGGAGGACAAGGTAACAGATACTCCAGGAATATTACTATGGAATTGTCAGCTTCATGAATGACATTTCATTTAAGCAGATAATTGCTTTTATTCTTAAAGACACATTGCTTTTTCAAAAACTGTCCTGTCAGTCAGCTTTCATTGGAGAGGGCAGATCAAAGATACCTGATATATGCAGGATCCTAAGGAACTCTTATGAGAGGAATGTTTTCTAAAGTTTTTATTCCCCCCCCAGTACGTTAGGGGCACATTTAACTTTACACTTCCTTCCATTTCCCACTCAAGATCTGTGTAAAAAGAAAAACCAGCAAAAAACTAAACAATTTAATAAAGAGGAGCACTTTGAACTATAATAACCTGGCAAAAAAAGGCTTCCTGCCCAGAAATGGAATGTATTTTATTAGCAGTCAGTGCAGTCAGTGTGCTTTCTGCTTTACAGGAGAAAGATCTTCAGAGATACCTTCCTTCTATTGATGTCCATGTCCTCCAAAGCCGCAGACTGCACAGCTACTTGCTTTCTGACAAACTTCAAGCTATCAACTTTAAAAAAAAAAAAAAAAAAATCTAGGAGCACATAGCATTTATTTAGACAGTTGAACCAAGACTTTAAAAGTTATTTTTCCTGAACTAGTTGAATACAAAGGACAAAACAAGTTAGAACGTTAAGAAGAGACTTCAAAAGGAAATTCCTTCCTTGGGATTCTTTGTGCCAAGCTCCAGTTGAGGATGAAGTTCAACTAAAGCACTGCGGTCTTGTGGTTACACCAAAGTCTGGGAACTAGGAGAATTTTGGGCCTTATCCAGCCATAGTCACTCGTGTACAATCTCAGGCAAGCCTTTCAATCATTCTTGTTGATCTTAGCTGACATATTTTTTAAAAAAACCCACAAAACAAAACAGGTAAATATAGGACCTCACAAAATGCAGCTGTTGCATGTGAATTGAGCTCTGAGCAATTATGAATAACAAGGGGACTGAGAATATTAAGCAACCACACAGCTCCCACTAAAGTAATGGCAGTAGTTCTGCTCAGTTGCTTCAACATGCAGGCCTTCCCTCCCTCTGAGAGCCAGCAGCAGATACTTTCCAGAATAAAATGATCATTAGCAAGACTGGTTTTCCCATTTTCTATTCAGTTACCATCATCCTCTCCTGTTTTGTGCAATATCCTTGACATTCATTGATATGAAACAAGTAGCAACTGGTTCTAGATGGTATCTCTTGTAAGACAAAGTTAACCTTTAAATTTTCATGCGTGATATGTTTCTGTGTCGTGGAACATTATTTCTTGGTTATACATTCAGAAGGCACTTAGCTGCAAGCAATATAATGCCGTGTGTAAATGCTTTTATATATATTGCAGTAAACAGCCAGCTTTATTTCTGGACTTACTTTATGGTGCTTGAAAAATCTAAATTTGACTTAGAAAAACTTGTCAGCACCATAAACTGGATGAAAAAATATGAGTGGGAGACAGCATTTTTCTATTACATGGAAATCTGACATAATGTTTCTAGATTTTTGTTTTTGAAATTGTATTAAAGTGTGCCAGTCTTCTCATTTCAACACTCGAATTAATGGCAACAACCCACCTAATCAAAGAAAGTGTGTATATTTAAGTAAAGACTGAAGTAAATGATACCAGTTTAACTGAAGGTATGATTTTAACTAACTTCATTAAACCTAGTACAAGCCACACTGTAGATATTTCCATTTTGGTTAAGGGTTTTGTTTTGTTGGTTTTTTTTTTAGTTTTTTAAACTATAGCTTGCAAATACTCTTAATGCTTTTGAGCTGCTGGAAATTGCTGAGTACACAGAATACCCACAGAAGGACTTGTGCTGATCTAAGTCAGCCTGAAGTAACATTATGTAAAAAGGCCTAATAACGAAATTTTAATCCTTTTTTTTTTAATAGAAAAACAAAACCCTAAAGTTCATACATAAAATGATGCTTGAATTTAGAATCCATGGTTAAGGTTTTAAATGTCAAGTGCTCTTTCTTCTGACCATATCCACCATTTTAATTCAAGAGCATAGCTGAAATTTAATCACATTTGAACACTGGGCAATACTCATTTTTATAATTAACTGGCTCTTTTCAGCTGAAAATAACCCAGGCAGTTTATCGAGAAGTCTTTCCTTTTAGTGAGTTAAAGACGTCTGGGTTTTGGATTCATTTAAAAACAAAGCTAGTAACCACAGGGTATAGGATACAGTAAACAAACCAAAACATCTTCTGACTGACCCACCTAATTTCTATCTTTTCATCGCAAGAGTCTCTCAGGAACGTAAGTATATTTAAAATTTAAATAACCAGATATAATGAAGCTGGGAAAAGACTATATGAGCTTTTTAAATTTTTTATTTAAAAAATTCTAGTAATAGTCATACTTTGAAGTGACATCCTTCTGCTTACTACAGGCTTAAATAATTTTAAAGAAAGAAATGCTCCAGTTGACTTACTCCAAGGCCTGGTATATTTTACGGCTGAAGATGTCTCAACCTTCAGCACTGGGAAACGGTGCCTATTGCAGCATTGCTGATGAATAAGGAAGAGGCTAAGGACCGTTGGTCTGTTTACTGAGTTTTTGTTTTTTAAAATATGTCACTTCTTGAATTCTGACCTATGTCTAGAATTAATATGCCCATAAATCATTCGCAATTTCTGATTATCACACACCTACCCTTGAAAGCATGTTAACAGCTCTAAGGACTTAATTTGCTGCTGGCAGGTGTTCACATAACCAAATCCTGATACCGTGGAACTTCCTGAAACTCATTCTTTAGACATAACCAAGTTCTCAAATCAGATTATCTCTTTCCTATTTAGCTGTTAGAATTTAGTCTGGTGAGTGTTTTTAAGAGGCTGTGAGCAACTGTTCTCCCCTGGACCCAGATATATTGCCAAAAAAATCCCCACAACCAACATTACTCCCAGTTGTTCATTCCCTCTGCTAAGTACTACCATCCTTTCAAGTCACTGTGGAGCTGCTCATACAAGTACTTCCTCGCTCGTTCAATCTAATTACCTGAGTTGGCATCCATGGATACCTAACCCAGCTGGTACTGACAGTTAGGTGAGGGAATGCTCGTAACAGCAGTCCGACAGTAACAATTGAAGGGGCTGTTTATCACAGCTGTTTAGAGAGTGCATATTCATTCTACATCTTTAATACTCCTACCTTGCTGGCCTACCCCAAAGATCAGCCAAAACCAAAATGTTTTCTTTCTGCTTACATCTTTTTGGCAGTACCCAACAATCCAACATTTAGGATATCCACCTAAGCTACAGGACACCAAAAATCCTTGCTCAAAATTGGGCAGAAGAAACGTGAGATCTAACCATCCAAATCCCAGGAGAAAGCCTCCCGCTTAGGAACAATACGGAGCAAATAAATAATTTAATTTTTCCTTTCTCCAATAAGAAAAGCAGGCTGACCTGAATCAGATCAGTATCTGTAGGAGGGCCATGATAATTCCAAGCAGATATAGGAACCTCCCAGTAGCCCAGACTTGCATCTCTTCTTAGTATTCTGTATTGGCTAGCATAAGTGGCAACCACTTAATGTTCTGACTTCTCCAAAAGCCATTCTTAAATACTTAACACTCTCCAGGCATAGGCACTTTAGATATATGAACACCATGGGATAGCAGGAAACAGCTATGTAAAATTTAAATCCAGTTGTAGATGTAAATCACACTCATCTATGCAGTATATAGGAAACTTTTTCCAAGACAAAATGAGTCTTTAACAGTGACTTGTTTTTAGCCTATTCTCATTATCCAGGTTGAGTGAAACAGAAATTAATCCCTAGCACTGTCTGGTTCTTGTGCCTTCCATGAAGCAGCAACGGCACACCCATAAGACCAAGGCAGTCAAAGAAGAAAAAAACATCACGTATCCATAGCCTTCCCACTGAAATTTTTAGGTCACATACAATTATTCTGAACGGCCAAAAAACTTAAAACATTGACCAAAAAAGGTTAAGTCCACAAAATCAGTCTCCAGTTTTTTTGGTGGGTTTGTTAAATCTCTAATGTAACTTTAACAATTAGTGCAGACATTAAGTGGATCTCCCAGAATTTCCCTAGGAAAACACCAGCTGAATCACAACCCATCACACAAGTTTCTGGCACATTCCCTTGTCTCTAAAGCCAGGCTGTATGTATGAAAAATACTTCTGAGACGTATATGCAAATGTTATGACACTGTATCTCACAAGCACCTACTGTGACAAAATTAATCCTACTTTGAACAAACCTGTAAGAACTAGGGTATGAGTTCATCCTCGTTCCTCAGGTCCCGACTGCAAATAATGCCCTAGGACCAAAGCACCAACCTTTGTATTTGCATACCCTACATCACATCAGGAGTAACTACCCAGCAAGTACAGGCACAGTTTTTACAGCAGTACATGTCCGTTGGCACTTCTTAGATGATCTGGCAATAGATCAATCCCTCAGCAATGAGTTAATGCTGACACACACATCAACCAATGTTACGGAGCCGCTGCAACATGCAGTATGTGATAAAAAAGGCAGGTCCATTTGTCCCCCCCGTTACAGTAGCAGTTTTTAATATCTACTATATTCTACATGGAAGTAAGTTGTAGAGACACTTATTTTTTATGTTTAAAATGCAGAAACCACTGGAAAGTCCATTAACTTTTAAAAGAAGACCTTTTTTTCCTGCCTTTTTTTTTCTGCCTTTTTTTTTTTTTTTTTAAAAGAACAAGGCCAGTCATGGACAAAGCTATTTTATGACCTCTTTCAATGCTGAACTCAAAGGCGGGTTTTTAAACACGGTGGCTGGGAAGAAAAGAAGCACTAACAAATCCAATTTATGAGGATGTTAACTATATGGGATTTGAAGTTTTAATTAATTTTTTAATCCACTCATTTTATTCTCCCCTTCCTCCAACGTATGTATTGGCATAAAGTGTCACACAAACACTTTGGCAGAAATTTTTCTCCCTTTTCTTGTGCTAAACTCCTGTGTCTTCGGGAAAGTCTGAGTTGCCCATTCATATGTTAAACAATTTGCTGCGTATTTTTTAATTCTCCATAGATTTCTTTCTTTCCAAATACCTTTAAATTATAAACTAAAGTTTTATTTTTGCAGAAAGCCTGCTATTAAGCTATGCTGATTTTTTGTCCTGATCAAATAGTGTTAATTTCTACTACCACATGGTATGTGGCTAGGAGTAGTGTAAAAAAGAATGTGGTAGTATTATATGTGCTTTAAACACTGACAAAGATATAAAGAAAAATGCATATACAAAGTTTTACTTTCCTAATAGGAACACTGGCATTAGCAAATAGTATATTTGAACCAATAGGAAATATTACTTTGTAGTAGCAAACACTTTGTAAATAAAAACTTGTTATTTTTTTAATGGAAATTTTATAGAAGAAGCTATTTCTGTATACTCAATTGATCCCATGTTTACTGAAAATGCTGCAAGTGGGAATTGTACATTGCAAAATGGGGGTGGGGAGCAGACAAGTCTGACTGAAGTGAAAACTATGTACGCTTTGGAGAAAAACATCCAGCTGTCTGTGAACAGGAACGTAAAGCTTAACTGTAGAAGAACTGAATAAAAGAATTTCAAGGCAACGGGACTGGGCTTGTTTTTGAGAAAAACGTCGTGGAAAAAAGTTGCTCAAGGTTAATGTTGACAGTATGTGTACCTCATTTTAAAAAAAGAAAGGAAACCTCCTACGTTACAATTTAATGTCCAGGAAATATTGCATCCTTTGGTGTTTTGAAAATAAATATAAAAATCTAGCAACTGCAGCTTCATTGGTTAGTCTACCATTCAGAGAAACTTAGTATGTCATTATCCAGGGAAAGATGCCAAACTTCTGAAATTGTTACATTTTGACAAAGTATTTTTGTCAAAATTTTGACAAAAACTCACAAAATGTTTAGGAACATTACTGTTCCTATCTCATGCACCCAATCTATAGCTAAGAGAAGGCCTCACAAACAGCTAGTCAATTGCCACGTCAAATTGAATGCACGTTTCACACAGACTTTTTCATTCTATTTTCTTAAAAGTGTTAGGTCTTTCTATTTAACAGTCACATCTGCTCAGAAGGAGTTCACAGTGTTCTCAGCATGCTGTATGCCAGTACTCTGTGTGCTACTCTTGTGTCTCATGCTAAATCCGCTATCCTGTGGACACCCTTCAAACATCTATAAGCTCTGAACATATATCCTTCCAACCCTCTTCCCCATATTTTGTTAGCAAGAATCCAAATGATAAGAATTTAGGGATAATTAAATACATCCCTTTTCATCATCTGTGTTGGTTTTCCAACTCCACCAAATACAAAACTGCCAAGTAGTTTCACAGTGCTTGTTTTTCCCCATGTGCACAGAAGACCCATGACTGAGTATTTTTTATCTCAAACCAGTTGAAAGTAAAGGTAAAAAGACGAGGAAAAGACTTGCAAAACTGTAAATTCATTCTTGCGTAATAAATAGAAACTTAGCACAGACCCCTTTCATTTAAAATGCGTTGGCATATTTGGAAAGGCATTTTCATGGATAGATTTGGCTGACTCCAGTTAGCCCCAAATGACTAGCTAAAAACTTGTTATGTGATTTTTATGGGCAAGAAACACAATTGAAGAAATGAGAGGGCACAGTCTTTATCTCAGTAATAAAGATACTGCTTATTTAAAAAAAAAAAAAAAAGTCTAAAAATCTGTACCTCCTTTTGTGTCAGTGCTATGTAAGTTGCTACCAGAAGGATTCTGGAACATTAAACTAACGGTAAAGCTGGTTGGAATAAATACTCTAAAGAATCTAAAAGGACAGGTTTTTGTTGTAAGCTACTTTATTTCTTTGTGCTGCATTTTCACCTAGGGACCTCCCCCCCCAAGAACCCAACATAGAGACTGAGAAAATGTTAAAGCATAAAAGCCCTTTTATTCTTCTAAGAAAGAAGTACTCGGCATGGTTTTCTAAGAATGGATAAGTCTGCAAATAGCGATCTCTGAAATTACAAATGATTTAGGTTAGAATTTCTTTGACTGTCCAGTAAGATAGCATCATACAGACTGTTTTATATTTTTCTTCACATAAATCTCTATGTTTTCTAAAAAAAGGAATCAAGCAACGGTAACTGCTGCAGCATTAAGGTGCTCTATGCTAACAAACAGAAACATTAAGACAACAACAAATCTTTTCCTTGGTTAAAAAAAAAGCCTTTAAAATTGTATTTTGCTGAATTACACACATTCTGTGAGAAAGCAAAGAGATCTCAAAACATTCAGGGAAACCAGAAAAAGAAAACCACCAAATTTGTGTAGCTTTATTATTCATTAAACTTTGTCTCAACCCCAAGTGTAGGATAGGAGATAAATTTGAACAATACTTCATTGTGGAAGTCCACTGTCACGAGTAAAGTCCCTGACTGCATGTGATTTGTGTAGGTTGCTCCGGAACACGGTTCCGCTGTACTGCAGCGCACCCGTCCTTCGTCTGCCTGGGGAACGACATATCTTTGCTTTTGGGGTTCTACTTAAGATCGAATTCCTATTCCATTGCTCCTACTGTAGATCATTTAAAAGGTTCAAAAATTTAATGTCACTGGGATTGTCTCCTTGCTGAAACCACTGTTCAAGGGTAACAAAGCACAAGAAACTGTTCCTATATATTTCATGGGATAAACAGTACTTCTTGTCTGTCACAATGGTTAAAACAAGTCTGTCATACTGAAAAAACACAAGTTATTGAAGGATTTGCATAAAGGTTCTTCCAGCCGCCACTTAGACAACCGAGTGCAGGCTTGATTTTGTCACATTTCGAGAATCCCTCACCAGTCATTCAGAGAACTCACAGATCCACGAACCGTAACTGAAACCATTGTCCTAGACATAGCTGAGCAGGAAGTGACATAAAAGCCTCCAACAATGAGATGACATCAAAAGGAAGAAGTACTGGCAAACAAAAGGGTTCATGTTCTTCCAGCAAGGGGGCAAACAGAGTTACAAAATGGCAAAGTTATCTAAGCATCATTGTTTTAGAATACGTAAAACCATGAAACCAATTGGTTCAAATGATCTGTGCTAACCCAAGTTTTCCAAGTTTTGTTTGGTTTTTTTTCATCTTGACATTAAAGTCCAGGCTATGCAGCAATGACAATACACAAATATTACATTTAATTAATCTATCGCCATTAATTCAACATTATTTTTCACACATTAAATAACAAAAATCCTGTTTAATACCATGTTATGTAAAAAGCAGCAGACTACATTTTTATAGCAGCTGCTGGCATAAGCAAGATAGTTATTATTAATAAATAAGCACCACAAAGACATTAATTTCTTGGCACATTTAGGAGTTAAAAAACATTTCGAATGAGTAAACCACACGGATGATGGGAAAATGTCCTAGCATTTACCTGTGTACAATTCAAGCCTCGGGCTTTCAAGAATGAAATTAAACAGCATTCAGAGCTCTCGGTAACAGGACTAGTTTGAGGGCGTGGACAAGAACAAGTTACTGCAAGGTAAGGAAGGGTGTGAACTCACCACAAATAGCTCACAGACTGTAATTGCCCATGTTGCACCCCACAGAAAGCTTCTCTGTGGTAAAGGTAAGATTTTTTTTTTAAGGGGGGAAAAAGTGGAGCTTCCACAGTTGCCAGTATGTTTTAAGGCCACACCCTAGTTAAGCATCAGAAAAAGAGGTGTTTGCATGTTCACGTATTTTGTTAAAAGACAGTTCTTGTGCTTTAAGTGTACTGTTGCGGAATGGCACGTTATCACCAGAACAGCCATATTATTCTCCTTGCCAAAAAGCTATATCCCTCTCTTTAGGATTTGCCAAGCATTTGCCAAGTCCCCATATTTGCTTCTATCTGTTTTGTTCCTGTTTCAGTGATACAGAACTGCATGCTCACCAGCTCAGTCTGCTCTTAAACAACAAGAGGATGACTGAGCTCTCGTGCACCTTGGGGAATGCCGGCTCGCAGGCACCCCTGCCCTCCTCCTCACACAGCGAGGTCCAGCACAGCACGCGCTGCAAGCGGAGAACTCTGGGCAGACTTACTACGACAATAAAGAAACACAAAGGCGTAACAGGCTGTTGACCTAAGGAAGGCAGGAGATCCCCGTCGTGCTCCAAACACGCGGTGCAATGTAGTGCCACAACACTTCCAAAGTTGGTTTTGCGCTCATTTCCCAGGAAGTAAAGTCGCATTTTGAGTTTTCACACCTGTGGTATCACCTAGCTACACTGCCTTTGCACATCTTCCCCCACCTGCAGAGAGCAAGGTCGAAACGCACCGCACCGTCTGGAACCACCGACAGACCACCTTCTCCTCCTTACAGCTCTACCAGATACACAGGCTTTCACCTGCTCAGCCCCTCCGTGTGGCTAAGGTGGCCCGTTCTCCGAGCCCGGGCGTGCCGGCCGAGGCGGCGTTTAGCTCCGTTACCGTCGGCCGCTCCGCGCTGACCGCGG
>NW_009215543.1:0-460 GCF_000690835.1 Fulmarus glacialis
CCCTGCCACAGGCCAACCAGCGGGACTTCGAGACAGAGAAGCGTCTGCGCCGGGACCTGAAGAGGACGAAGGCACTGCTGGCCGACGCGCAGATCATGCTGGATCACCTGAAGAACAACGCACCCAGCAAGAGGGAGATCGCCCAGCTCAAGAACCAGGTGTGCATCCAGACCCCCCCAAAACCGCAGCCCTTGAGAAACGCGGGGTGTCCCCGTCTCCCGGCTGGGCGCTGAGCCGTGTCCCCACAGCTGGAGGAGTCGGAGTTCACCTGCGCGGCCGCTGTCAAGGCCCGCAAGTCCATGGAGGTGGAGATCGAAGACCTCCACCTGCAGATCGACGACCTTGCCAAGGCCAAGGCAGCGGTAAGCATTTTTGGGGTGCGATGCTCCGTGATGGGGCCATGCCCGACCTGCACCCAAGGGGAGACCCCCACTGGCATGGCGCACACTGGCAGGGGGGG
>NW_009215543.1:623-1960 GCF_000690835.1 Fulmarus glacialis
ACTGAGCCGGCTGCAGCGGGAGAAGAACGAGGTGCAGAGTCGGCTGGAGGAGGACCAGGAGGACATGAATGAGCTGATGAAGAAGCACAAGGCAGCTGTGGCCCAGGTGAGGGGGGGACAGCAGCTGCGGCACCCCTGTCCTCCGGTAATGCCCCTCTCGGAGCCAGCACAGCGGGGTCCCCACTGACGGCCCCGGTGTGTCCCGCAGGCGTCCCGGGACCTGGCGCAGATGAACGACCTCCAGGCACAGCTGGAGGAGGTCAGCAAGGAGAAGCAGGAGCTGCAGGAGAAGGTGGGGAGCACCGGCATCGGGCACGGGCATGCACCCCGAGTGAAGCTGGGAGGACAGGGGGGCACCCAGAGACCTGCTGCCCACACTGTGGGGGGGCCCCCTGCGTCCTGGGGGGTGCAGAGCAGTCCCACGGGGAGCTCTCTGTTGGGACGGGAGCAGCGTGGCCGGCAGCTCCGCTCCAGGGCAGCGTGGTGGGGGGCCGGGGAGGTTGTGGTCGAGGCTGAGGCTGTGCCCCCCCCGCAGCTGCAAGGCCTGCAGAGCCAGCTGGAGTTCCTGGAGCAATCCATGGTGGACAAATCGCTGGTGAGCCGGCAAGAGGCCAAGATCCGCGAGCTGGAGAGCAGGCTGGAGTTCGAGCGGACGCAAGTCAAGCGTCTGGAGGTAGGTGCTGGGCTCTCTCTCCGCTCCGGCTGGGACCGGGATGCAACGGGATCATGATGCGAAGCTGCCCAGGGGATCCACCGAGCGCATCCCTGATATCCCCTTCTTGGGACCCCCCACGCCGCAGCCCTTCCCTGCCGGCAGCCCGGCCCTGACCCCACAGGGAAAACTCCCTGCAAGCGCCGATAACAATAATCCACCACCCGGCCCAGCAAAGTGCTGCTATTTCCCTGCATTGACTTAGGGAAATTATAGACTCTCCTGGCCCCGCTAAACGCAGCCTGCTTTATATTCTGCCTTTGCAGCTCTGCCCGGGGAGCGGAGCAGCTTAGCTCTCTTCTTAATATTTTCCTAGCTGTTATTTCCCTTCCCCGCTCTCTCTGCCGGGGCCATAAATATGCAGCGGCTGGCTCAGTGGCTGGGGGAGAATGGGAGCTATTTTTTCCCTACGTTACATGCTGTAATTACTTCACACACAGTTAAATCTATTTTTCCAATTCGACAAAACCCCCGCGGGTTGTTCTGCCCCTTCCCTGGCTGTGTGTGTGGGGGTTCTCCTCCATCTCCTCCTGTAAATTCATGGGGATGGGCTCCGTCGTCGCGTGAGCCCTTGGTGGGTGTTGCTGCAGGCTGGGGGATCCATGGGGGGGGATCTGGGGTGACC
>NW_009215543.1:2211-2613 GCF_000690835.1 Fulmarus glacialis
GAAGCGGACGGGGGAGCGCGATCAGCCCGGGGCCGCCGAGAACCGGGAGAAGGAGCAGAACAAGCGGCTGCAGCGGCAGCTCCGCGATGTCAAGGAGGAGATGGGCGAGCTGGCCAAGAAGGAGGCGGAGGCCAGCCGCAAGAAGCACGAGCTGGTGAGGCACCCGTGACTGGGCCGGGCAGCGGGACGGGGGGCTTTCCCCGGGGTACCCGGCTCACCCCGCTCCCTCCCCGCAGGAGATGGACCTGGAAAGCCTGGAAGCCGCCAACCAGAGCCTGCAGTCGGACCTGAAGCTGGCCTTCAAGCGCATCGGGGACCTGCAGGCAGCCATCGAGGACGAGATGGAGAGCGACAGCAACGAGGACCTCATCAACAGGTGAGAGCGCCTGGGCCTGGCTCCCA
>NW_009215544.1:0-509 GCF_000690835.1 Fulmarus glacialis
TGGTCCGAATATTTTGCAAGCCTCAATGAACCAGCATGTGTTCCCCATTTATTTAAGGACATTTGAGGAAGCAGACACACTTACCAGCAGCTTCATTGTAGTAGACATTGATCCTCTCCAGCTGCAGGTCACTGTCCCCATGGTAGCTGCCCGTGGGATCAATGCCATGCTCATCACTGATGACCTCCCAGAACTAGAAGAAATTTTTGGAAAAGGGCAATTATTAACCACAGCTGGCCAGTGCCAATCACACACACCAGCAGGGTCTGTGCATGCCATGGCCCTGACCACTCCCTGGCATGGCAGAACAGCTGCCCGGGAGGAAGGTGAGTCAGCACGGAAGGGCTTCCCTGGCCACAGAAGCTGAATTAGCGGAGGGCAGACAGGCAGCTGGAGCACCAAAGTGCAAATTAATTATTTTATAGCTGGTATCCAGAGGATGACAGTCCCCGGGTATCTCAGTTTAGTGGTCTCCCATTGTCTAGCAGCGCCTTCAGACCCTCTAGCCC
>NW_009215545.1:0-8942 GCF_000690835.1 Fulmarus glacialis
CCTGTCAGGTCTGCCCCACTGGATCTTCCCAGGCGCTCTCACAGAGGGGGGTGTAGGCTGGGTGGAAGTGTCCCCCTCCTGCAGCACAGCCGCCGGGGAACCTCTGCAGCTAGGCCTGCTTGGTCCCATCCACAGCAGCAGTGTGGGTCGGCACAGTCAGGACCAGGATCTGCTCCGTGGCAGGGGTGTGGTGTGGCACAGAGTTTGGCAGTCCTCTCCGTGCCTGGCACGGTAGTTACAGCCTTTGCAAAGCCCTGGGGAGGTTGTGTGCCTGCGAGGTGCATCGTTCCTGCCTACTTAGTCTGGACTGGAGGCCTGCCTTCTGGTTGCTCATGAAAGCCTCTCATGCCAGGCTTGCTTTCCAGCTGGCTGGCTGGCTCAGCAGGGTAGAGGGGTTAGAGGCTAGAGTCTGGTTTTAGTCAGACAACGCACAGACAGAAGACTATCAAACCCTGTCTGAAATTCCTGTGCTGTTCCTCCCTTCCCACTCCTTTTTAAACTCAATGCTGCCAGATTCCCCTGTACATGAGGTGTGCTATTTACCCCAGCAAACAGGCAATTGATTTTCAAATCCTCGTGAGTTATGTTGGAGATGTGTATTTAACCGTACGTGCTGTTGGGGCTTGGGGTTTCTTTCTGTTTGCATGGAAACGGTAGTCTCATGTAGCTTCCCAACATGACTCCATTTCAGCAGCAGCTCCTTCAGACACTAACCTGACAACAACGAGGACACAAATGAGGAAGTGTGTTGAATGATACGTGATGGATAGTCTAACACTGTCGGTTAACAACTCGGTCCCTCCCCAAAAGAGACTCCCAGAATGGGCATACGAGAGTGAATCTCAGGAGGAGGAACAACAGAACCAGAGTTCCATTGTGGCTACAGGCACAGACAAGGCAGCATGTGGTTGAAACAGCTTCTGGAAGACAGAAAAGAAAAATTCCAAAGCTGAATTCAGCAAGAATCCAAAACTTTGTATACTGGGAAAGTGGGTAGGGAAGAAAAAAAGAAAAAAAAAAATCATAAAAAGTTGCTTGCCTTGTAGCTTTTTCAGTATTGAGGGATTTCAAAGTCTAACCTGCCCACTGTACAGAGAGAAAGACAGACAAACAAGAGAGAGACTACCCTTATAAATTGCATTTCTCTTCTGGGTACCACCTGAGCTCTATAAAAAGGATATGAGAATTTTTGCTACTGGATCTCCATTACTTTTCCGGATAATTCCTGCTTCTGCCTAGCTTCTGTTTTTACTTAAGCTGTGGCTTTTATTTCTGTTTAGTCCTTGATCATAGGCTGTTCTGGGTTGTGTAATCATTTTAGACACTTTAGAAGTCAGAGGATGCGTATTTGGTTACTCATTTTGCCAACAGGTAGATAAACTACATTTTAATTTACCCTGAAAACTAATAAGCTGTGCGACAAAGCCCACAAACTATGCACAGACTAGGTAGATAAAAGAAATGGAGGATTACTGGTTCTAAAGTATGTCACAGTGTTAGCTAAGTGGGACGAATAAAAGGTTTCTCACATTCCCAGGGACTGCAGGTCCCTATGGGATGGGGAGAAAGTAAATTAATAATAGAATCAGATTTAACTCAAGTTAGTCATCATTTCAGTGCCCATTGAGACCAGCCTGGCTTGGAAACACACTGTCATTTGAGAAAAAAATTTTAACAGTTTTGCACATCTTCGGTTAACCAAAAATTGCCTCTTTTTGACCAACTTCTTCATTCAAAATACTGTTTGGGTTTTGTGATAACTAAAAATTCTGTAAGAGGGTTTTGTTGTTTTTCATGTATCAAGACTTACAGTAAGTAAAAAATTTCCAAAACAAAATAGATCTGGAAGCAATGTAAACATGAGAAAGCATGCTTTAAAAATAAATTCAAGCCTTTTATTCCCTTTGTTTCATAATTCCCCGTAGACTATTCAGAATAATGAGTTCCTATGGCTCCCTGCCAAAACCTTGAAAAAAAATGAAGATTTACCCTCATCAGGAAACTATGAAACATGACCCACAGCACGCCATTGTTTGTCAGAAAAAATGGTTTTTTATACAATAATAAAAATGGGGTTAGCTTTGAAATAGTGATTTATATTTTTTTTTACAATTGATTTAAATACTGCCTATGTAAAAGCACAGGAAACTTGGCTGGTCAGCCAAGGCTTCTTAAAATGTATATTAATTGTGAAGAAATAGAGTATCAGTTTCTGGGCTCTGGTATTTTTTGTCCGGTTCAGTTTTGTATTTTTCAGGGCAGGGCCCGTCCCACTACCCCCAGCCAGGGAGCTGGTCAAGCCGGGGACAGCCCCAGCCCGGGGCATTGGGCACTTCCATGGGGATGGGGACGGGTCAAGGCCAGGCTGGGACATCAGTCCACGTGTGGGGGTCAGGATCAGGCCCGATGAGGGGAACCAGCATCAGGCGAAGCTGGCTGGCTGGAGTCATGCACCTGTACTGCTTTCTGCCTGCTCTTTCAGCATCACAATTGGGCATCTTTAGAATCTTTTTGTCAGAAATACCGTCATGTCCCCGGAACTATCCTGAGTCACTGTCTGCACCTGTCTTTTAAGCTTGATATTTTCAGGATCACTGGCTTGGAGCAACTTGTTGAAAGATTATCTCAGACTGACTTGTATGTCATCTCTCTAAGGTATTGAATGCCAGTTCTATAAACGGAGATGAAGAGCTAAGTCTGTGACTTTATGGCCGTTTTCCATCCGTTTTCATACTAGTCCCTTAGATTTTTTTTTCCTCTGTGCATAAAAACCACACAGTTGCGTGATTGTGTCAGTGGTTTGGGTTTTTTTTTTTAATGATACTACCTCTGAAAAATGTCCCTCTATAACTAAAGCTTTATTAAGTTCAGGCAAGACTTTAAATTACATCCAATAAACCACACTGATGTAATTTATAATAATATGGATTGCCTTCTCAAAGGCAGAGAGGTAATATGTAGTCTTTGTATCCCCACCTTTAACAGGAGGCATAGCATACGCTTCTTGTCTCAAAACCTGGGTAAGCCTTTCCTTTGATCCCCTCACAGCAGGCTGGGAAGGATCTGCCATGCTTGATACTATTCCCCCCCAAAAAATCTAAAGCTTATAATGTAATAATTTCATGAATGACTTTTAGTGGCTTATCTTGTTATAACACACCCTGCTGCTCCCCAGCCCAGCTACCTGCTTCTATGTCTGCACTGCTTCTGCACTGTGCCAGCATGAACATTTGTGAAATCAAGCAGTAAATGAGATTGAACTGAGAAGTCTAGAAAACAACCTGCTTTCCTTCCTTTTTGCTGATCCAGTTCACCAACATAATAAATGTGTCAGCGTGGCACTGGGGATAGCACAGAGACAACCGAGAACGGAAACAGCATAAATGGGCTTGTTCTGCCACCGAGTGCATACCCATGTGTTGACTTGCTTTGCCATTTAGACCCTGCTCAGCGTCTCCTTGAAAACACTCTTGACACACCTACCACTACAAAACTGGAACTCTTCGCCTGAGTGCATCATTTCATTAGTCATCCTGTAATGAATCTTTGGCCTGGGTTGGACCATGGCGTTTGTCTCTGACAAAGGTTGGTTTTATGGCATTATGGTATAATGCGATGACATTTTCTGGTTTCTTTTCACTGAATATTTCATGAATCTCTTGTTTCCAGTGACATGTTTTTATTTGCGTGTTCATGGATATTTTAACTCCTTTTTTCAACAGTGAAAACCTAATAATGATTATATATGTAACTATGTTGTGGCTATTACTGGTTTTTCTTTTCCTGGAGTTTGATCTGTAACCTACATAAGCCATCTTCCAAAACAATATGCATAAAGGATGTAATCCACAGGCTACATACTGAATTCATCCCTCAGTTGGCCAGAACAAACGAGTTCTTAGAGCCAAATTGATAGGCCTTTTAATGCAAAATGGAAAGCGTCACAAGCTAAATTTATCAAAAGATACATTGTACTGCAGAGAGATGGTTTCAGATGCTACGAGATTCTTATCCAAAGGCTTGGAAGGCTCTCTGGATTCACATCCTTTCTGTGCATTGTGTTTACTTAGAGGATGCGATAACACCGTCACTATGTTACACAAGAGTGTACAATAATAACTGGAGCTGGCTGGGAAGCGAAGTTTTTATTCTACAGGAAATTCCAGCTTGTCAATATTTTGTTTCATCGCGCGCTGGAACAAAACGTGTTGGCTCTGCAACCTTTCTGGCAAAAATGGAGCAATCTATTTCTTTGCCAGCTGACAAGCCTGGGGAGCCAAGAAACCAACTGAGCAGTCGGCATATTGCCAGGGAGCTGGATAGCCAGTCAGCTGAGCTACAGTAAGCAGCCAGCTCGGTTGGATTTCTGGCCAGCAGCCACAGCCAGATCACAGCTGAAGCTTCTGTAAAAAGTTTTGATGGAACCAGGATGATCCAGCATTTCCAGTGCCAATCTGTTCAATTAGAAAATGTTCAAGCACCCTCTCAATAACTGACTACTATCAGAAAAGAATGTATCTGTACTGCACTTTGGATTTCTTGTGGATTTCTTCAGCTTTTACCTTGTGATTTATGCACACATTTACTGCTAGAATGAGCTGATGAAATCAATTCATTTTTCCTTAAGGATCAATGACGATACCCAGGCCCATAAGGGAGTTAGCAGGGTGTCCATCATTGCTAGTTTTGTGATTATTGTTATTCAAATAACGTTGCATGCCAGCAATACCTAATAGTATCTGCTGGTGTATGCCTGCTGACCAGAAGGTACAGTTACTGTAGACAATAGACTATTAGACTGAAATAAACACTTATGTCTGCTATCATATAACACACTGTCTCATTGTCTTCAGTCCATATTTGTGGATGATTTTAAGTTAGGATGAACTTGCCAAAAAATGCAATAACGAGGCAAATAGATCTTCTGAACTAGGTAAAAGATACTGATCTTTACTGATCTTTACATTGGTAATGATGAGGTCAACACCGATATAGAGAGCCCCCTTCATTGTCAGAACTAGCTGTGCTCAAGTGCTAAGTTTGCTGAATGTAACCTTAAATATTATTGCAGAATTCTGGCAGTGTTCCAGTTATCTTGCCCTTATGGTGTTTTTTTTGGAAAAGGTATAGGGGTATAGGACAAGCTTGTAAAAAAATGACATCTTTGCCTTCCTGCAGTTTACGATTATGGTGTCATTGTAAAAGGTATCAGCTGCTTTTTTCAAATGTTTAGATAATTTCTGTTGGAGGATAAATCTCATCATTTCTTAAATCTGCAGATACTGTGCACTCTATACACTTCTCTCATTTGTTTCCAAGCAGTTGCTGTACGTACTTCCTCTTTAAAGCCCGGAGGTATATACCATCATTACTTCAGCTGTGGTAACTCCAGGGGACAATTAATTCCCTTGTAAATATTTAGTGATAATTAAATTTTCTGCAACGTCATCTATTTAAGTAGTCTCTAATAGTCCTGCTGTGAAATCAGAGAACAACAGATGCTTTACTGAGCTACATTTCACATCTTGTTCCTTCCACATGTAAATAAACCCGAATCTTATTTTCTCTCTCAAATTCAACTACTGCAGAGAGGCTACAGCAGTCTTGGTGAATCCCATCCTCTTACCATCTGAATTCCAAATAATTTTATGGCAGTTGCTTTGCTTTTCATTGACCTTTATATGGTCATATGCTTTTCTATGCATGGGCCAGTTCATTGCTGTTTTTACAGAGTTTATTCTTGAACTGGAAATTGTTTGCATTGTGAGTCTTTTCCCACAGTGAAAATAGCTTAATGTACTGTTCATGGTGTGCTTTCTTCTTCGCTCCTGGTGGATTTGTTACACAGTTTGCTGTGTGCTGCTGCAACGTATCTTAAGATGTGCTCTTCATCTCAGATGCAATAACCTGAGCATATGTTTAAGGTTTAAGTCAGTCTCAATCAATATGTCCGTTTGGATTGCCTGGTTTTATATTCCACACACAAGTAACTGCTGTCGTGTGTCATTTAAATCTCTCTGGTTCTTAATTTCCTTGGTGTTGCCACATACTCAGAGATTATTTCATTTCCTCCCTGATTCAGTATATAAAAGAAATGCTCTTTAAACATGAGTACGTTTTGATGAAAGCGTTATTGTCTTTTCCATCAAAATATTGAAGGGAAACTACCAAATCCTTATACTGCTTGGTGACACCTTTTCAGCAATAATAGGAATATTCATAGCTTCTCCCAAACTTCATTTTCAGTCCTCTCAAAAGAATAAAAAGGAACTAGGAGTGGTAAGGAACCAATCGCCTAAGACAAACTAGGAATGCCTCACTCCTCCATCCACACGGTTGTATAAAAGCTCACCATAATACAAAGAATCCCGAAAAGCCTTATATCGGAGAGAGGGGATTGTCACCCCGGGGGGCTGCCATTGTGAAAAATGGCCACTGTAACACCCCTTTCCAAGGACCTCTTTGCAAATCACTGTTTAAGACGGAAAATCTTGGCCAGAATGAGACAAAGAATAGAAATGCCTGAAAGAAATACTGTGCGTTCTTCCCTACCGCCGTAAGATTTCTGAGTAGCTGTTTCCAAGCTACCTTTGCTGAAGGCTGTTTCATTTTCCCAATGAAATTTTTCCAGGAAAATTTTTCCGCTCAGAAATCTTACATTTACACGGCCTATTGAGAACCAAGTAAGTTAAATTTTTCAACTGTCACTGAAGCCGATCAGAGCAGAAATGTAGACTGTAAACAATGTCTGAAATGTTTTTCCAAAACACATCTAGTTTAGCTGAAGTATTTGGAGTGATGATTACCCCATGTACTCCTGATGTATGGATTACAGCATCTGGAGTCTGTTGGGTCAGTAATGGAACAGACAGGGTGATGATAAACTATGCCTGAGTCTAAATAGGAATGATTTAAAACATTTCTGCATCTAGAGATATGTGGATAATGATCACAGTAATGTCTATAATATTCCGTCAGTAAGTCAAGGTGCAGCAGGAAAAGAAGCAAGCCTGGCACTTTCTGGAAGAAGCAGCTCCATGATTTTGCTTTGACCAGTAAGACAGTGCATGAATGGAACAGATCGTAGCTTCTAGGAACAAGTCTTTGTATTACTTTGTTGCAAAAATGTGACATACAGAAAATACAGTACCTGTTGCAGAGCAACAAAAATGTTCCACAGTATTATCAATAGTTATAGCTCACTT
The DNA here is from genome assembly GCF_000690835.1 of Fulmarus glacialis. Classification (NCBI taxonomy): domain Eukaryota; kingdom Metazoa; phylum Chordata; class Aves; order Procellariiformes; family Procellariidae; genus Fulmarus; species Fulmarus glacialis. The sequence continues at coordinate 7,206 of NW_009215545.1, forward strand.
GATTGTGACAGTAAATTGAGGTTTTCAAGAGTCAAACGTAGCTTGAAATTATACGTCTTGGTAAGACCATGTATTACTGGTACTTTAGACCATGTACCAATGATGTATTAGTTATTCTTTTAATTAAGAAAAATAATTTTTATGTTTGTTGAAAGTATCTTTTTTGTGGTCACTGATGCTTTAAAGCCATGGAAATAGATATATAAATAAAAACCAAAAACATTTTTAATTGGTTGAAAGGGGAATAATCCATTGTCTGCTTGCTCAGTTGCAAGAAACTGCATTAGGAATATTTTGAAACATTAAAAAAAGTATATTAAAATCAAATTGTTTGGACTTTAATGATGTGTCATCATTTACAACTGATAAGACACTGTTCTATCTATAAATGAATGGAAAATGAGAATTAATATTTGCTTTCAGATAATTGCCCAGGTCACATGCTGCATAATAAAGCAGATGTGCTATAGGTAAGTCAGAATTTCATCCTGAAAGCTGTGTTGTGAAAGTATTAATTTTTTTTTTTTCTATATCTGCTAAAAAGTTTCCAGAATTACCAGCAGCTTTTCATTTCATCGGCTTTGAATACATGGAAATGTTGAGGCCTATCCCTGCAAGATGGTTATCTGAGAGATTGCAGTCAAAAGGTTTCTTAAGCGTTTTTCTGCTGCTAAAAGTTAGGTAAGGGTTGACCAACTGTGATTTTCTGTTCTTTAGGGACAGTGAAGATGGGGTACAGGAAAGAAATCAATGGCTGAAGCCTCTATAATACTCATATTTCTTTATGCTAAAAAGTCTACAAGTCGTAAGTGTAGAACCATCTGATCCTTTATGAGCTGAAGTTAATAGTATAATAAAGTCACTGAAGGGTAAATTACAATAATGTACTGATCATGGATTCTTTAGTAATATACCCTCTAAAACACATCATACCAAAGGAGAAAAATGGAAATGGATTTAATTTCCCCTACAAGCCTAACTTTACCATTTCTATAGCAGAAAATGAAGTTACATTAATCTGATTTATCTTATTGATCGGCAAAATGTTGTTGATTTTTCAGGGCATCGAAAGCATTTTTTTGTAAAAAATCAGCTTTTTTGAAAGCTGATTGATATGAGTGGTTTGTGTGGGGAAGAACTTCAGGGTTTCAGAAGAGTCACTGAGGAGTTTGCATGCGGCTTCTGTTAGGAAATAGTCTAACGTTTTGTCTTCCCATCCTAGTTCTCTCAGGCTCTGGCAAGGCAGGTTTGCCTGAAGGCACACTGTCTCCTCCTGCCTCCTTCATCATCCAGGGAGGGGGAACCCTTTGGAGCTTTGCGGCTTTGAGTGCCTGATTTTCCTTATCACAAAAAATAGAGGGTTTTTTATGAGGCACAGCGTTAGAACACACAAGTCCACTCCTGACAGCTGATATGCGATGGGGGAAGAGCCTAAACCTGAGAAATGGGAAATGTGCCAGGATCCAGAGTACAGATTATAGCCTCCTTTTTTTTGTTGTTGTTTTTAATTCAAGGCGTTTATTTTGTCCCCTTCTATCTCAGGTGTGCCAGGGGAGGATAATTTTCTATGTAAATGCACTTGAAGAGACTGCAGAAACCTTATATATATTGATGATGTTAAGGCTGAGTTTCTAAGTAAACTTAATTTCAGTTTTATAGATGACAAGTTTTAAGATATGATTTTAAAATTTGAAATTAATATTTATAATTAATTATCATTTTGATTTTATATTTTTA
>NW_009215546.1:0-2960 GCF_000690835.1 Fulmarus glacialis
GCAAAACCCTCGCCCGAACCCAGCGGGGTTGGGCGCTTTAAACCCCTTGGAAGACCGAGGCCGCAGGAGCCAAGTATTTCCCCAAATCAGCGCCGCTGCCTCGCTGCAATGGGCACGACTGTCCTTGGAAGGGCGCAGGCGTTTGAAATCGCACAGGGAGCACCTGGGACCTCCTGCAATCGCGTTCCCGAAGTCCCGTTAACTCTCTGATACTTGTTCTACTGTCTTCCTCACTGCTGCCAGTTGCCAAGATATCTCACATAAATAGAAGCTTTCTAATTTATAATCAGCCTCTTCCTTCTGATTCATTATGTTAATGAATTGAGATATTACCAACATTGGATTATCGCATCACTGAATGAATCCAGCAAAAGAAAGTTGATTCTAGAGGAAAAAGCCAAGTGTACCCGGAAAGTTAATAAAAAGAAACGTCCGAGAAATAGTGTAAAGAGGCTGCAGTTGTTTAAGCTCACTCTAAACACCGTACACAGATGACGGGGGTATGCGACAGTTTCGTTCACATATACGAACCTTTCCCCTATGGATTTACGGGTACGTTTTCCACCGTTACGGTTATTACTACGAACGTTTCCACGGAATCAAACCCGCTGCCCAGCGCTTCCCCGGGAATCTCGGCGCCGTGAAGCGAGAGGGGACACACGCAGCCCCAGCGCACACGAAGCGACCGACCGCTGCCCGCCCGCCCTCCCACGCAGACCTTCCCCACGGCCAGAGCGATCTCATCTCACACTGGGAGACGACAGGGAAATGATCGTTCTTTTTTTTTCTCCCCTCCTTTCTCGCACAGCCGCTTGGTTCGGGCTTTCCTCGGCTTGGAGCGACCCTACCCCTCGGGCAGACTCCGCAAGCCGGGGGCGGAGGCGAGCGCAGCCGCGGCCAGCTGCCGGGGAAGCGCGCAGGTTAGATCGCGCTTAACAAAGCTACAGGCATGTGGTTCGCTTAAGCAAATTATCCTCCGGAAGCTTTTATTGAGCAACAGTTAGAGCACCGTGAATGAAGCTATTGGGAACACATACAAACCAAATGGGTAAAGAAATGCAAGTCTGGAAACCAAAATTACCTTTCCCAACACCGCTGTGAGGCAGGTACTAATTTACTGCGGCTTCAAGCTATGTAATTGGTCAAGGAGACTGCAATTTACTTAAAGGACGGCAAAATTTTCCTTTTATTAATTTGCAATATATTTGTAAAATAATCTTACGGCAGCTGGCTCTGCTTGAATCTGTTTCAAAAGTGTGATGTAAATACCGTCTCACACTATTTTGTTGCCTATTAGGGCTTTCTGGTAGGTGATACGACTGAGAGTAAGGAGAAAGAACACCACACATTTATTTTTAAGATCATCATCACTAGTGATAAAACTTATGGGAAGAAGCGAGCACACTTCCTATCTGTATGCGTTAAAAACAAATGTATGCAAGTCACTCAAATGACAAAGATACAACTGGAAGACTACATACACAGCGGGTACAACTTAGGGCATTTTCAAGAGCTGTGTTTAAAAGGGGTAGCAAATTCCCAAATTAAATCACCCTATTTACGGCAAAGACAAAGAGCTTCACACAGCAGGAGGATGCACTGAAGAACCGGGTTTTTTTCCACCTGTTTCCCTTGCAAGGGTTTAAATATCTCTATCCACATCTTGCTAGTAATCACGTATCTGAAGTAATTTAGCACACAGTTATTGTGAAACAATAGGAAGAGTGCCAATAATCGATCTGGGATTCCTTACATTTGGATTTTTCAGCAATAAACTTCTAAGATTCTAATCTTCACTCAGCAAATTAATATTTCAGATCAGTGTCAAGAGGAAAACTGAGGAAAATAAACACCATACCTAAGCAAAGTATTTATCACTGGTGTACTCACTGTCCACACACTTGGCTACAGCAGGCACAAATTTGCATCCAACTTGTACATGCAATGTAACACTGAAATCCAAGAGGCAGTGACTACAGGATAAAAGCTTTATTTCAACTGTAACAGATTACATCCATGGATTATAATCCTTGAGCAAACAGAATATTACAGTAATGAAGACTTCAGCATTACAAATATGTTAAAACAGCTTGCATTTGGGGTGATATTTAAGGTCAAGTTGTATCTGAACACAACTATTAAAATATTATGAAAATTACCATTATGGAGTAAATAATGTTTTCTTTCAGATGTAACCTCTAAAAGTACATTCCATTTCAAATGCAGTTTTCCTATTTTTCAGTACCAACAAGCTCAAACTGAGCATCTACTTCCCTGACCTGCTCTATGTGAATGAGAAGGCAGAAATGAAGAACTATAAGCTCAGCCTAAAATCTAGCTCCCAACTTCTATGAAAACATGACCCTGAATAAATAGAACTAAGTGGATACCATAGTAAGTGTCAAGTATCACGTGTCTAAACCCTCTTATTACTTCATCTGTATTCTCAAATGAAATTAATAGGCATGAGAAAGTTTCTGCAGAGTAAGAAATTTCTTATCCTAGGGAAAACTAACATGCCTTCTGCTACTGCCCCCACAGCCAGAATAACTGAGAAAGTAAAAAGCTCAGGAATGTGATGGTAGAGGTGACAAGATGGGTGAACAGGCTGTGCTCCTGGGTTAGTACCGTGGTTACTCATCTGTGTACTCATGCACTCATCTGTGCATAAACCTAAAAAAAGGATGATTAATTATTTCTTCCTGTAAGATACTCAAAGATTAACTAACAAACAGGCAAAACCTTTGGTTTTCCTTACTGCTCTTCTCTCAATTGCTTTCCCCTACCCACCAGAAAAGCACAAGCAGCAACAGGCTCTTAGGACCATTGCAGCTTATATATACATATATTTTAACACAAAAGGGCAAAGAGCAAGTCAAGAATGCAGAGTAACAGGTTATGTTCTGAGGGAAAAGAACATTTACCCAAGGTGAGTAGGAAATTACATAAGAGAGAGATAT
>NW_009215547.1:0-8978 GCF_000690835.1 Fulmarus glacialis
GCCGCCTTCTGCCGGGGACGCCAGGACTCGGACAGACCCCCCGCCAGTGCCCTGCCCGGGCCGTACGGGGTGCCCTCGGGCCCGTTCCGCCGCAGGCAGAAGCGCTTGCACGAAGCGTAGGTGATGCGAATAGCGGAGGAAGGACGGATTGACCCTTCAGGCGGGCTCCGGGGCGCAAGCTGTGGATTCCTTCAGCTGGCTACCGCGCTCGCCGGCGTCCAAGACAAACGGCGCTTCTCACACCTCCCTGTTCTGCTGAGCTGTGTTCCTCTGACAGGTCCGCTGCGGCCCCTCGGGGTGCTGCTCTGCCAGCTCCCGGCCCCACCCAGAGGTCCCTGAGCTGCGCGGCCAAACCGTCGTGGTCCGGCTGCGTACCCGTGCCGCTGCGGTTCAGTCTGGGCCATTGGCGTAGACATTCTGCTGTTCGCTGCGGGGAGTGGAAACCTAGCAGCAACGCCTGCATCAAATCTGTCAGAGCTTGCCTGGCAGCCCATGCCTACCCTGACCAAGTCAGGATTATTAAAACGTGTAAAGGTTTCCTTTATTTCTGCTCAGCACTCGACGAAACCACATGGGAAGAGCCCATGAAATGCTGGTAACGGAGAGCGTTCAGAGCAGGTGTTGTGAGGAACAGACAAGAGAGGTACCTGGTTTTAAAAGTGGTTAGGAAGAGTTGCTGCGTTAGAGGAAGGCTAGCTGTTGGAATTTTGACAGTATTTCCAGAAGCTGCGTTCACTCTCACAGAGCTAGGAGGGGAGGGGTTATAGGTGGATAAGCAAACAGGACCTTTTTTTTTGTGTTATGCCAACACTGAAGCTTCCTGATAGACCTTGCCAGTTGTGAACTGCAACTGACATTAACATCCTCAAGACAGGCTTGGTGACAAGTCATACCCCATGGGTTAGGGCTACTGATTGATCCAAGTGCTTTTCAGAACTATTAACCATCACTTCAAAAGCTCTGCTGCTGGGAATTTAAAATAAACTGTGTCTCACCTTCCTATTCTGGAAGATACTTCAACCAGAGAAAGGTCTGTCTTCCAAAATTTGCAGCTAAAGAACGCTAGTGCTGCTTCATTTAGCAGCAGATTAAAATTATCACTTAAAGCTGTAAAATAACAAAATTTCTCTGTATGCATGTTGCAGTTCCTGCCCCTTTGAGCAGCAGTGTCATCATCCACAGTACTGATTCCTGGAAACTTCAGTTGTTAAATATAGAGGTTGTGAGATTTGAGCAGGCGTGAATAGATCATTGATGGCTCTCACCCTTCTGCATAGTAAGCTTTAAGTGTCCAGAAAGAAAAGAAAATGACTGGTGTACTGTGTGTGCTTAGCGAGGACGTAGCCTTCCCCTCTGCAGTCGGTAGGAGACCATCCTCATGCTTTCCTAGCAGCTAGGCGAGATTTCTATTTTAAATTTTTCCTGTACTTCTTGTAACAAGAAGCCATCTTGTTTTCATTAGTGAAAGAGGGTAACTTTCCTAAATCCTGATTATTAATATTTTTTTATTCTTTCTGATGTACTGTTCAAAAGACAGCTCGGGATTTTCTCCATTTTGGCTACTGCTTACTGTGCTTGTGAGTTGTATCATCCTACTGCCACCGTAAATTACTGCATGAAAAAGGAAGCACAGCAATGACATAAATAAGAACAGCAGTGAGCTAGTGTGTTTGCCCGCCCAGAAGGTAGAATGAGCCACTTGTGGGATAATTGTGCGTTCACAGATTGTACACTGCAGGGTACTGTGCTAGAAGCACCGCGATTGTAAAGAAGAAGTTGCTAGCTGCTGATCGTTTTCTTCCGTAGTTGAAAGACTGGTTGTAGGTGGGTGAAATAGCATGGTAGAAAAGCAAAGCAACGTGCATCAGAATGAGCCTGACTATGGAAATGCTTTCCTTTTTCTTTCTGTTCAGTACAGGTTTAATTCATTTGCATTCTGTGGCTTTGTCTCTATTAGGTTGGATAATAACGACCTTAAAGGACTGTAAAGTAACAAAGGGACAAAAAAGTCAAAATCCTCAGTCTTGCATACGTGAGGTTTCTAGTCTATTACAGTCTGTGCCCAGCTGCCTTTTTCCTGTAAGGATAAGGTGCTGATGAGAGAATAGACCTGCAACAGGAAACTACATAAAATGGTAGTGCGAATAGCACTGAAAGAGAATAATGCTGCTGGGGAGACTGTAATGGATTATGCTAGGAAACGGTCCTGAAATCATGCCATGCAGTTTTCTTTGAGAGAGAAGTATTAGCAGGGCTGCTCTGAATGTGGCACAGTGTGTTCTAGTGACTGCTGCAGTGGTGCTGATGTGAAACCCCACATTCAGCTTAGCATCACTGAAGTCTTTGGCAAAGCTTTGGATGACTGAAATGATGAAAGAGCAAAGCTTAAGTGCAGAGCCCTTTTGCCATTAAGTCTTTCCATTTAGTATTTTACTTAGCTCATTTTGCAGATGGGCTCGTAAGACTTTTGCTGAAGAGAATGCTACGCTACTGTCCAGATTGTCAGAGTAAGATATCCTATCTTGCTGCTGTTTTTTTAAAGAAAAAAAACCTATGTGAATTTAAATGCCTAGAATTATCATTTTGTGATACCTACTAGTAGTGCGATAGATGACGCAGGTTGCTGTTTGAAGTTTGATGCAGGCCCCAGCAAATATTACAGGTATTCTAAAGCACATGAAACATGCATATCAGCATTTGAAAATACTATTTTACATATCAATAATAAAGTTTATGATGTACAAAATATAGCAATTGGACAGACTAAACATTTACAGCAAACATACCAAAAATGTAATTTTTGGTAGGTGTTCAACAGTATGTTAATAGAATGTAGTCATACTTGCGGTGTCCTTAATCTCTTGAGAAATTTAAGGCTGTACAGTGAACCTATAGGGAGGAATGATAGTGACTGCTGGGGCGAAGAATGCAGCAAGTATCAGAAGGCTTGTTGATGTGAGACTGGTGACAAAATTACCATTCTGTTGAAGTAGGTATAACATTAGTCCCTCGGACTTTGGGGGAGAGGGGTAGGAAACTGGCCAGCTGGAATCAAGTGTACAAGACATTGTTCGAGCCTTGGGCAAAAACCACCACAATAAGAACAGGAGTGTAACTGGGCTACCTTATCTTTAGCACAGAGAACTGAAAATCCATGATTTTTCACATACCTTGTGTCCTTCCCTTTTCTGAAATTACTTAACATCTGCCGTTCACACTGAAGAAGGGAATTACTGCCAAATGCCAGAGGAGATTTGGAATTTATGTTATTGGTTAGCTTCAGTATTCTTCTGAACTTGAAAAACCAGTAAAGAAACATTAAACCAGGAAAATTTGGTTATCAGTTTAAATGTAAGATTTGCGGGTCTTTTATTGGAGCAAAAGCAGTATCAGCAATATAATTAGATGAATTATTTAGTTAGCTGGCAGTATTTTGTTTAAATAAATTTGCTGATTGCACTGACAGCGGGGAGCATGTTTATCTGGAATGTTTCAAAAACGGTTAACAAGTAAATGTGGGTTGTAATATTTTGATATAGATAGTAGTAGTGAAAGAGTTACAGCAAAAATAATTATACTAATCAGCTCAACTGTATGTTTTTAATAGCTCCTTATAGCCACAATGGCAACATCATCTGAAGAAGTGTTACTGATTGTAAAGAAGGTACGTCAGAAGAAGCAGGATGGAGCTCTCTACCTTATGGCTGAAAGGATAGCATGGGCACCTGAAGGCAAAGACCGATTCACAGTCAGCCATATGTATGCAGACATAAAATGTAAGTGAACACTTTTCCTGTTCCAGCTTCAGTAAGCAGTATTTCGATAAACATTTAAATACAACCTCAAGCTTATTTGCCATAAAACGCTAGTAGGTAAGTTAGGAAGGTTGCAAGGGTCTGGAGTTTTGACTAGGTTATTCTATGTAGCAACAGAGATCAGGACCATGGTGAAGTATCACCAGCTTATTAAGGATGCTACTGCAGAACTTCTGTAGTCTTCAGATGTTTAAGTTATACTGCATTTACTATTAACTTTTGATAAACTTCTGCAATAAATTGAACAGAAAAATAATCTATGCCATATGCTTGTGGAGGGAAGGGTGGGAGGAGAGTTGGGGAAAAGTATAGGATTTTCAGGGTCTAGCACAGAAACTATCTGGCATGTCATCTGTTAAAATGTGCATCTAAAGCTGTTTCAATTTTCATATAAAATGAACCTTGCTGTTTTATTTTCATCCAACAGACCATAGCTTCAGAAGTGCTGGCTTATGTAGTTTGGCCTAACTGGTAGCCTTCCGAATAAGTGTTTGCTGTTGCAATAGCAGAGTACTTGCAAGTCAAAACTAAACAGTAATTGTCTATAGCATGCTGCCTTTCTGGCTCCAATTTGCGCTGATATTCCATGTGCTGTAATGCCAAAGAAGGAATAAAAAGAAAGTTGTATGTGTCACTTGGTAAAGGTTTAGTGATTATGGTGTTTAAAGTCACATACAAGTACAGCAGCATGATCAAAAGTATATGTGATGAATCAGAACGAACATGCTGTTTTCTTAAATACAAATGTGATAAGGGGTTTAAAAGCTCTGTTAACCTATAGTAATCAACTTTGTGAAGGTTTTATTTAGTTACTTACACTTAAGCAGCTTATATTTTAAATATTTACATGTATAAGCATTGAAGTCTTTTAAACTTAGATGAAAGATGCTCTTTTTTGTCATCTAAAATAAAAAAGGGGGAGGTATTTGTAAATTTGTAACAGAGATGATGATTTAGTGGTGACGTCCGGTTCCTGTCTCCCACTTGCACTGGAGAAAGGGGTAAGATTCAAAATTAGGTTAGTGCCACTTGCAGTGCTACACTGAAGTCAGTATAGCACAACAGTCCATAAACGTAGTTGTTCTACCCTCTGCTCCCTGTGGTTATGAGAATGGAAGCAGGAGTTAGGTTTTTCTTATGAGTCACGAGGGTCTAAGGGTGTAATAGCACCTTGGAGGCATTGGTGATCAACTTTGGGAGTACTAACGGCTAAATGTGCTTACCGCACCACTTGAAACCAGCATACCTTTGCTGTCAACAAACATGCAGTTACCCCACCCTGCATCTGCTTTCTTACCACTTTTCTTCTGTGGGAACTGGTCCAGCTGGAAAAACAAAAGGGGCAAAAGGGGGTTACTCTTCAGTGGATCAGTTCTTTGGTTCGGCTTGCTGCATAAATGCTAACACTAGTGCAAGAAAGGCAGCAGGAAGAAGTGGAAAGGGGGAATGAGTCTGTCACCTCTCAGCAGCAGCCTGGATTGATACCAGGTTAAAGTGTCCAGGTGATGACAATCTAATTTGCAGCAGTTTTCTAATGGAGGATGTGGGGAATGCAAAGATGAATGAGGGCTCCTGAGCAGTAGCTGAAGGATACTGAGCAATAGGCTACTGGTGTCCGTGTCTTGTGTTTTAGAGAGAACAAGGTGCAGGGTTCAAACTAATTTAAGGGGAAGACTCTGTTCCACTTTCATGGCTGGAATTCACACACAGAATAATGGTATTTAATTGGATGATGAGGGTAACTGCTTATAAGCAAATACTCTAGGGAAGAGAGTTTCTGGTATCAGCTTACTGTCTGTTGCTAATTAATACTCTCTGTGTAATCTAGGCCAGAAAATCAGTCCAGAAGGTAAAGCTAAAATTCAGCTTCAGCTAGTATTGCATGCAGGGGACACAACCAACTTTCACTTCTCCAATGAAAGCACAGCAGTGAAGGAGCGAGATGCAGTAAAGGATCTTCTTCAACAACTGTTGCCCAAGTTCAAAAGGAAAGCTAATAAAGAACTTGAGGAGAAGAACAGGTAAAGGGAAAGGAGCCTTAAAGTTTTTTGGGTTGGTTTGTTTTTTTTTAATTGTTACCTAACTATAGTGTATTTCTGCTAGCAGTAGTTATTGCAACATCGTTAGTGATACGGCATTTGTTTCTCTAGTAAAAATCTCTCCGCTTTCAATTTAGAGGCAGTTCCTCGAGACTTACATAACTGTAACATGTTGAGACTATACTTGTGTTCTCAGTGACACGTTCTTGAGGTGTAAAGGCAGCCAGCCCGGCTGCCACCCAGCCTTTGTTATCCATGGCTATGAGATGAAAGCACCCAACTGGCAGTCTGTCTCTTTAGTCTTCTTAAGTATATATTTATCAGTTAGAAAAGCTGCTTGAAAGATACTTTTTTTCTTTTCCAGAAATTCTCACCTTCCTTGATTTGTGGTTTTTTTTTTTTTTTTTTTTTTCTTTTCCCCCCCTCCCTGTATAACCTCTTCCCCCTCAAATCTTCTTTCCTGGTGTTTTATATACTCTACTAAATTGCTCGGTGTTTTCATGCATCTCACTTGAGATGCAGTAGTTTGTTATTTGACCTACAGGATGTTTATTCTAAAAAATGTTTTGAGAAGACATTCAGGACCTAAGTCCTCTTCCCAACAGGGCTTTTAAGATACGCTTCCATTCCTTTAAAATGTTTGTCTCAAACCAGTCCTTGTGGCCATAGAGCACCCTTCTCTGTATCTCCCCAGATGAGTTTCACTTCATTCTAGCATCTGCTGTGAATCCTGTATCTCCTAGCTTCTGTTTCCAGAGACTGTTCTAGCTTTGAACTTAGGTAAGTTAAAGCTAGATTTTTCAAAACATAGGAGCATTGCCTCATTGGGCAGATTGGATCTTTACAAGGGAATTTCCCAGCAGAAGGGCAGGAGCCCTTGTGCTGGAGCCCTGACACATCCAGGATTAACTGGTTCCAGTACTGCAGCGACCACTAGGGTCTACAGCAGTCAGACTGCTTTGGCACTACTACCATACTAGTTTCTTCACGCCTTATTTCTAACAGTATTCACACTGAGTACATGGGCAGTCTTAGCTCTGATTCTTTGTATCCTTAAATGGAGTTTTGCAGTATTATGCCATGCGGCATTCAGAGCTTTTCTAGGTACGGAAAAGCCACAATCTCTGCACGTACTCAGTCACAGTCTGTTCTTTTGATGATTAGAAGTCCAGGTCTAGTGATGGGGCTTCATTAGCTTAATTTGCAACAGATGAGGCAAAAACCCTCAACCTTCAACCTGTTCTGGAAGGGTATTACATCCAGAGTCCCTGCAGCACTTCATCCATTTATTGGTATGTGGGCATCAGGTATGTACCAAAATTCCAAGTTTTAATGAAGTAATCAGAATAACAGACTGCTTCCTGCTGCACTAATTTGTAAGAATTGCCATTGATCCATAGTTGTACCAACAAGAAAAACTGGAAAAACCTTGGTGGTTAAAACATAATATGGATGTCCTGCCACAAAGTTTTTCACTTCCACCTCATCCTACTTCATCCTTAGATGACTTAGACTTTCATTCAGTCCAGATTGCAGTTTATCCATGTTCTTCCCTAGACCACGTACTATGTATTCATAAGATTCCTGGGTTTTTTTTTTTGTTTGCAAATGATCGAGACCCTGAGGTACATGGTAAAGATTGTTGAGGTCATTGGCTGATTGTGAACATGCATGCACGTTTCCCTGAAAATAGCCTAGTGGGTTTCAAATTAGATACACAGATGTATGAATAGCTGCTTAAACATGAATTAACTGAAGTTTCATGTGCATATGTTCTTTGCATTTTGGATAATAAGGGTGATGCTTGATATTTGGATGATAACTTTTGTAAACGTTATTCCCTGGTGGAAGTAGTGACACTGAATGTTTCCATAGCACTTGTGCTGCATTTGATAATTAAGTGATGAAGATCTTACCATCACCAATAGAAACATAAACGAACAAACAACTCAGGCTAATGTATGTTTTAAGGTATCTTATCCCACGCGTATTTTGTAATCTGTACTCTTGCACTAGAATAGAGACCTGTAGCTACTGAATTTTAAGATCTTAAACAAGAATTGGATAGTGCTGAAATCTCCTTCCCCCCTCCCCGAGACCTTTGTTAATCAAGAAAATTCATTGCGTTTTTACAGTTCAGGAGACTCCTGTCCCAAAGACACAAGAGCACCACAGAATATTTTAGGACAAGACGTTACTCCCACATTAACTTTTTCTCAGGCATTACTGTTTTCTAGCATTTAATGCTATTCCTTAAACATTTTTTTAGTCCTTTCTTGAGTCTTTTGAGACAAATATAGTTATTGAGGTTGGTTGTTTACACAATCTTGTTAAGAAATGCACAGCATTTTGAAAGAAAGTTGGTTTCTGTTCCTTTTGTGAACTCATGTTAGTTATGGAAATCCTAGTGATTTATTCTGCAGTGTTTCAATTCTATTCAATATGTTCTTTTGCCAGAATGCTGCAAGAAGATCCTGTTTTGTTTCAGCTCTATAAAGACCTTGTTGTGAGCCAAGTAATCAGTGCTGAAGAATTCTGGGCCAACCGTTTAAGCCTGAATGCAGGGGATAATTCTGCAGCACCTAGTAAGCAGGATGTGGGCATCTCTGCAGCATTTCTGGTACGTTGAACCTCTAACTTAAAGGATTTTAGAGCAGATAAATTGGGGAAAATGAGAGTTCTGCTCATGTACTTTATTCCCATATACTTTAATATTGTTCTTTTCTGGTTCCTCAACATCTCTCTGCATGTGAGTTAGACTATCGCAAGTGTAAAGGAGGAAAACAAAAAAAAGTAAAGGTTTTACGCAAATCTGCAACCTCAAAATTTAAGATGCTCAGTTTGAACTTTAAATTGACAATAGGCAGATGTTGTTTATACTGCTGCTCTGCCTTCCATAAAACAGGAATAACGGTGAACTTACAGTCACTAGATTACAGTATATTAACTCAATAAGTTAAAAAGAGTATCTGTTGCAGCATTGACATGCATAAGTGAAACTGCAAAGACTTTCCACACATAAGGTTTTATTCCCTCCCCAATTTTTTTTTAACCAGTACTTTCAGCTACTTGAAGAACAACTTGTATATCTGAAAGCTCATTTTCTCTCTCTCTTTCCATACCT
>NW_009215547.1:9007-39593 GCF_000690835.1 Fulmarus glacialis
TATGTTACCCATTTGTAGAAGCCATGCTTCAGTAATCTCAATGTAGTCTAAAAGTAACCTAGGTACAATCTTCAGATTCCCCCCGCAGAGACATGTTTCTACTTCAGCAACAAAATTCATACAGATTATGACTCTCTATCTGGAATCGCATTTCCACCTTTGTAATGACTGTGCACGCATCAAGGGTTTGGGAGGGCAAGAGGAGGTGGGAGTTGTTTTAGGACTTTACTGCTGTACAAACACTTGTTTTTTCCCCGTAGAAATACCTGAATCAGTTACGGAATGAACCTGATTGCGCTGATTTCCTGTCTCCCATTATTCTTACACCTTAACATTAAAAAAAAAAAAGCAAACCAAACCTTCAAAACCGAAGCTTTCTTAAAATAACTGGTTGTGTTTGTGTATTCTGCATTTGTGAAGAAGAAAACTTCAGTTATTTGTGTGTCCTAGGTCAAGTTAAAATAATTATCTGGCTCTGCTCAGAATGAGTGTTTCTCTAGGAAGAAGGTGGTACAAAAACTAGAATTTAGGTGTACAGGAAAAGGGAGAAAAGAAGGCAGCATATGGAATCATGTACTTTTTCCTGTTACTGAGAATTGGACTGAGCGCTTGCTTGCTCCAGAGCTTCCTAAAGAGATCACTGAAATCTAACTTGCAAGTTCTGACTAAGGCTTACCCTCAATTTTTAAATTCAATGTTATTTATCAATTATACTGAGATGCTTTTAGTGTATAAGGAAATAAGGTGTAAGAGCCATAAATCCTTTTCTGTCACTTCATTATCATCACTGATTATTCACTAGCTAAATTGTTGAATGAACAACAAAAGATTAGGCATTAACAGTAAACATGCCTATTTTTACTTTGAAACAAGGATATATTAAGCTAAGCATACCTTCTTTTGACTGTTGGAGTGGTCTTTGCTTTTCATCTTCTAAAGCTTACAGTCTACTCATTGAATCACCCCTTAAGTGGCAAGTATAATAAAGTAATTAATGCATGCTCTTTCATTTCTCATTCTAAAAATACCTATCTATGGTCAAATATACTATGGATTATTGGAGGAAGAAGATTATTTTATCTGCAGCAGAATTTGATTGCAAGATGCCAGGTTTTTTTCCTTCTACACTTACAGAAGGCATTCAACATGACTGTTTTTCCTCCCTGTATACTTTTTCTTAGGCTGATGTACGGCCTCAGACAGATGGCTGCAATGGTCTGAGGTACAATTTGACTTCAGATATCATCGAATCCATATTTCGAACATATCCTGCAGGTAAGAATAGTGCTTTACATAACAAATACATGCATTTAAGATCTGTTTTTTACTATCTTACTGTGGGAAAACTAGAACGTTAGTCTGAGCCTGGAAGTATAAAGGACCATATCTTCAGTCTTCTGGATGATTTTCCCTGCCTCGTTTGAGGGATGGGAACAAGCATGTGTTAAAACACGCTTTTGAAATGAAAACTTGATGTCGTTAAATGAAAGCATTTTAACTTGTTGCGTTGACCTTTTGTTTTTTAAAAAAATTGTGAGTAGATATGTGGTTCCCATGATACTATCCTATTCAGCAATTCAATTAATTGTTATTTTTCATGAAATCACCTTTGAGAGGAAAAGAATCTGATTTCCATCATTCCCCTGCACTGTATCGAACACTGATATTTTGGCCGCAGGTTAAAACGACTAGATCCATTCTGAGAATAACTAGAACTCTGGCAAATCAGACTTCTTGTGGGTGTGCAATTCAAATTAGAGTATTCAGACCACTGTTACGTGCATTTCTTTTCAGAGCATTAGCTAGCATTGCAGGGCATAAAAGAGTACCTGTTTGTTCATGCTTAACTACTGCATTCCCTTATATTTAATCGGCATGAATGAAGGCAGAAAGCAGGGAAGGAAGCAAGGAAATTTAACATAAAATACCATATTAAGATTTGTGAAACAGTTTGTAATCGTTATGTTTTTTGTTCACAGTAAAAATGAAATATGCAGAAAATGTTCCACATAACATGACCGAGAGGGAATTCTGGACACGATTTTTTCAGTCTCATTATTTCCATCGGGACAGGCTCAATACAGGCTCAAAAGACCTCTTTGCGGAATGTGCCAAACTGGATGAAAAAGGTAAGCTTTTTGACTTTTTTCCTGCCATAGGCTGCTACAGTCTTAGCTACATCATAGAGCACAATACTCAAGAGGTATATCTAGTAAACCTAGCAAAGCTGAAGTCAAAAGTTTTCTTATGTCCGTTTACTGGGCATCTTGTTTGTCGAACTGTAAAGTGAAAGCTACAGATTGTCATTGAAAGTTAGCTATCACTTTGCTATTTTCTTAGCATGTTTGATAGTGAGTGCATTTCTTGAAACAAATTAGCCTTTGGAAAGTAGTAGCACTAGAAATACTCTTTATTGCAACTCATGCAACAGTAAATCTGTGATAAATTCCATAATATGCTATCATGCTAGATTGATTATGCTCTGCCATCAGTTACTATGGAATTATTTTGTTTACAAAAGGCTTCGTTTTGTGGTATGTGCACAATTTATGACAGGTATAGCTTTTGTTATAGATCAGTTTCTAGTAATAGACAAATATGGATCCTGTTTAAGATTTTCCAGAGGAGTTGCCATCCCTGTTCTCTGTCAACCTTTTTAATGTGAAATCTTAAAATATTATCTGGCTTAAGTTTTTATTTGAGGTAGGTTTGCGATGATACAGAAATGTGGAGAGTTGAGATTACTTAACACCATTCCTTAATACGTATTCTGACTAATGAAAGCATTCTGTTAGGAATCCACAACGCTTCACAAGTAAAAGCTATCACCAGATATAAATTACCATTCTATCCAAGACAGGGCAGCAAAATAGTGCCGAAATTAGAAGAAACACACAATTAAGCGTTCCCAGTTCCCACTAATACAACTAATATAACTGCATCTTCAAATTTTTTTTTACCAAACAGTATTCAGTGATGTGTAGAAGTTGATAAAAACTGCGCTAATTAGTAGGACGATCTTTTACAATAGCTTTCCAAGTTTATTGCTTATTTTAAATGGAACTTTGAAAAGGGTTGAACGATGTAGTCACAGTGATACTTGGGCATCTGCAGAACCTTTTGTCTTCTCCTCTTAAAGATTAAATATAATCTGATAATCCCACAATTATTCTATTTGCTTAGATACAGTTTTTCATGATTTTTTTCTTTGTTTCATACAGGGTTAAAAACAATGGTGTCTCAAGGAGTAAAAAACCCTCTGATAGATTTAACAGCTTTGGAAGATAAAACATTAGATGAAGTAAGTAGTTGTCAAGCCCCGCCCCCCCCAGTTTCATTTAAGGAGAAAGTGGGTCCTTCTGTTAAAATAACTACAAATTCTAATTCTAAAACAGGCTGCTGCGATGGTTGGGTAGTCAAAATTTATACAGTTATATGTGTGTAAAGAAATGGAGACTGTGCCCGTGGACCTGTATGTCTGCCTTAGTGTGCTGGGTGTAAAAGCAGGACTTCCCTTTCTTAAAGAATTATTGTTTCACTTGGATGGAAGTGTCTGTTTTTGTCTGAAGTGGACTCTCTGGTTTCTTCCTACCTTTTAGAAGCTGTGACAATGTACAGAAGAGTAGCACAAAAGAAGAAAAAGTCCTTGCATTTGTTATTACTTTGAACATTGTTATTTGACTCAGCTTAGTTTTAATTTTATACAGTTTTCTTTGTTTAGCTTTAAATACTGTGTTTTGCTAAGAATATGACTAACTTGAACTATTACCTGCCTCCAAGTACAAATTAAAACAACTGTTATAAATGGTGTACCATAATGTGAAATAACTTAAAGAAGTACTTTTCTGCAATTGATTTAACTTAAACTTTTGAGTTGTAATTAATAACGATGCTGCGTTTCTAAGTTGTGGGTTCTTTGTTGGTTTTTTGGGGTTTTGGTTTGTTTGGGGTTTTTTTTGTAAGAGTTGTACAAAGCTACTAGCCTGAAACTGGACTAAGAGTTTAGGATAGGTATGTTTGAAGTGCTGTGCAAACTGCCCTAGTTTGCTTTTGAGGCTGGTTAACTGCAAGCATGAAACGGAGCGTGGGGTAAAGCGAGTTGCCTTCAGCCATCTGGTAACTGGGGGACACTGCCAACATCAAGGCCTGAGGTTTTTTGAGTTCCTAGTGGTATCACATCCTCCTGACAGGTGTCATTTAGCCTGTGGGCTGCTGGTGTCCCACAAGATGTTAAAAAGAGGTCAGTAAAAGAATTGCTAGCTCTTACTTGCCATCAATGCCTGTCTGTTTTGTACAGGTGATCCTTAAATTTTTTTTTTAAGCTAGTGCTGTTTTTACTTACAACAGATCATGGTCTTACAAAACTATCTGTTCAAGAATTTTTTTCTTCTCTCAGACACCTCTAAACTGCTAAGTGTTAGCAGAATAAAGAGTCTATGGAGACTTTTCAATGTACAAAAAGTGATGGTGGGGGAAGGTAGGAAAACACTGCTTCAGATGATGATGCAGTATCACTCAGTAAAGTTCAGAGGAGGTGGCATGCAGCCTTCCTAACTCAATGGAAAACAGAGACTCATCCTTCTGGTTTTGGGGCAGGAGATAGCTAACGTTGTTTTCTTTGTAGGGCTATGGTGTTGCTTCTGTGGCCTCTACATCAAATGCCTCAAAATCCGCTAGAGAAAGTAGCAATGCTGCCATTATAAAACGCTTTAATCATCATAGTGCCATGGTCCTTGCAGCTGGCCTCAGGAAACAGTAAGTTTCAATGTTGTGTAAAAGCTTTTTTGGTAACAAATTTTAAGGAATTTCCAAAACGAAAATACACTTTCAATTACTTAGCCAAGCTTTTCTTTTAATTTTTATGAATGAAGTATTTTGCTTTAGAAATGAAAATACCTTTAGGTTTCATTTTACTTTATAGAAGTTCTTCAGAGCTGTCTGAGGTGACAAAAGCTATTTTTAGCTGGGTTGTTATCACACAAAGCAGATTAAAAAGGAAAGGATGTTTCTGCTTTAGTTCCCTAGCCCTGGTGGAGGCTGCAGAGGTAGCGTTCTGTTTGCTGTGTGGAGGTGAGGTCTGGTGCAGGGAGTTCCTATTGCCTGCTCTCCAGGAGCAGGTCTGCTGGGGCTTCCTGTAGTGGGGTGCGTGGACGAGCACGTAAATGAAGAAGCAAAAGCACAGTGTGGCATGGGTGGATCAGATGAAAGATTCCTCCAGTGCAGCACCCTGCCCCTGACCAAAAAAACCTTATCAGCTGGTTACGTAGTAAACTTGACAAATGAAACTTTTAAAAGAGGCATGAAATGGGTTTGATGTGAAGTCTGCTTTACAACTGGCTTATAGACAACCACCCTACCCAAATCCTACAGACCTTACCTGTGAGATGGCTTAATTAAATACTTTCTTCTGTGTAGCTGTGCTCCCTCATGTTCTTCTGCCTTGCACAGATTGAACAGTGGACCTTAAACAATCTCCTCGGGGTAATGTGTGTTTCCCACTTCAGAAGACGACAAAACAATAGCTCTCATTCTGAAACAGCAGTGTCTCAGGTCTCCCATAGCTCTGCTAATACCTGGTTGGCATAAGCGTGTATGCAGAGTGTTTCTAATTCAGGCGTGATTTTGCCGTGTCCCACTTGCATTGTGGGCATGCTACTATTTCTGAAGAGAGGGAGAAGCACCCTCCCCTGCTGTTGAATTTCCCCCTTGACAAACAGTGTTCTTTGAGGAGTTGGTTCCCTCTATCTAGATCAACTTCTAGAAATGAAGACATAAGGGGAAGAAAGTTGATACACAGTATGTGAACATGCATATAAAATTTTTGAAACAGATGTATTTACTTTGTCTCTAGCTTGTATCTTAAGTTTCCTGTGAGGTGAATTCTACTTAATGCTGTTTCTCTATTTTAAGAGAAGCACAAAATGACCATTACAGTGAGACCAGCAGTACGGATGGAAACTCCAGGGATTCAGATTTCTTTCAACCACCAATGAAAAAGGTATAAAGTTAGCTGATGCAATTCCAATTGAATGGAACTGGAAGCTCTGTCTCTCAAAAGATTGCTGAAGGTTCCTTACTTGTTTATGATGCATCTAAAGTGATACGTATTTAGCTTTGCTTAGAAGTATGTAGAATAAGACCCTGAAGGCCTGTAAGAAGCTTTGTACCTCTGTTAGTAAACACAAAAAAATTACACCTTAAAGTATTGTTCTGTTTATCTCTTCAGTAGTGCCCAATGAAAGTAAAAAAATTCCAACATGCTTCTGACTGGACCCAGAAATCTGGTTCTTTCCATTCAGTGCAGTTCTATTTTTGCTCCACCACCCCCACCCCCTTTTTTTTTTTCCAAATGCCTGAAAACTTCTAGAGAACATCCATCTGAAAGGGATATTGGTGTTCAAGCACCAATATTAACCTATCAAGTATATTGTTTGTAGAGGGGATGATTAAACTGGCACATGGCAGCCTTCATCTTAAGGTCAGAAGCCGAAGTGAAGTTAAACTGAAAGCGTGGTGACCTGCTGCATTGAAATACAGGACAAGAACCTCTTTTAGACTAACCATACTCACAGAGTAGAAAAGAGTACTGTAATTGCTACAAAACTGAATTGAATACTCTTGCTAGTGTTGACAGCCCAAATAGAAAATGCCAGGGGGACTCAAAACCTGCATATAACGTGAGAGAAGGTTGTAGAATACATGTGTTGTTAAATGTTGAGGTAGTCAACAGCTTTGACTTTCCTGAAAGCTGCAATTTTTACTGGGGAGTAAACGATATATCAGGACTAGAATAAATATGATGAAAAGAGGAGTGAGTGAAAGAGTAGCATGAGAGGAGGAGACTTCAAAAGTAGTTTTCTCATTGTACAAATCTGATAATCACTGTGCTGTTACTTTCACCGCTAATGCTCCAGCTCTACTGTCACCAAATTGCTTGGGTAACTATTATGGTTTTAGTCTTACACTCTTGTATGCCAGCCATTGAATCATTACTATTTCTGCTAATCTGGAGATAGATGGACATAAATAGAGAGCACAAAGAACGATCTATGTATAGCAGGGCACTTTTTGGAAGTGGCAGGGACTGCAAGTTTTGGCCAGAATCTGCAGAAAAAGCAGTAGTGCCAAGAATTCCAAATTGCACATTGTAAACAATATTGGGCGCCGCTCCCTCTGGAGGGTAGAGATGAACCATTCCACACTTTCATTTTCTTTAAGGTTTTAGTAAGCCTTCCGCTCAAACTCAGTGAACTGGAAAAAAGCACTACATGCATCAAATTGTGTCTTCATTAGTAATGTGTATAATTATTTGGCTTATTTTAGGTGAAACTGCAGGAGTCCATTGAATATGAAGATTTAGCAAAGAATAATAGCATTAAAACTATTGCACTAAACTTAAAGAAGTCTGATAGGTGAGTTAACAAAATATGCATTTTTTTTTTTTAATATTTCAGCGTATTCAATCTAGCACGTCTCTCATCACAGCCTGCACAGAATCAGCTGATTTAGTCTCTACTGTGCCACATTCAAGTGTGTTTAGGCTAAGTTTAGAAACCTAATATGAACTCCTGCATAAACCAACTTCCAAGTAATTCCCATTTAAATTTGTATTTTGATTTCATCTTGCTTTTCAGCAAGTTAAGTCTCTGTAAGCCTACTTGACATGTAATTTCTGTGAAAGTCTAACGGACCTGTATTTAAGGTTCAGCACTTTGTGGCAGCTTGCAGTGGAAAAATGTGTTATATGTGAAAATAGATATGATTCCAAGGAAAATCCACTCCCAGGATGTGAGTGCATCGGGATAGTTTGGACTGCTCAGTGGTCTGGTATTTTTCTAGTAATAGTCCTCGTTTTCTAGACTTTTGAGTTTGAGAACCATAGATGTAACTCCAGAAAATAAGTGATACCACAGGGAAGAGAACAGTTCCAAATGTGCACCTAACTTCATTTAGCTTATTTCAGTCGAAAGTTGTGTGTATTCCTCCATTCTAATGATATTCCGAGAACTGGGTGGCACAGATAGCTTTTCACTAGCAAAATGATGCTCGCAGATTCAACAATAGAAGCTCTTCTCTTATTTTGCTGCCATACCACCCCAAACCCAACCTCTTCCATGTGGCAATGTATTTTAGTCAATAAATAAGATTTAGATAGTAGCATCAACAGTTACAAAGCATCTAAAATTGGAAACATTTAAGAACTGTCCACTGAGTTTGGCCTCTGTTTTACCAACAGTCCTACTAATACACTTTTCTCTTTGCTTTTCTCATCTCACAGGTATTATCATGGTCCAACTCCAATTCAATCACAGCAATATGCAACCAGTCAGGATATAATTAATTCTTTTCATAGTATTAGGCAAGAAATGGAAGCGTATGTACCCAAACTAACTCAGGTATGAAGAATACCCAAAAAAATTCCCTCCTTGATGTTAGCATCTTGCTTTCTATATAATTTTGTGTCTCAGGTCTACTGGAATTTTAATTTTTCAGGGTAAACTTAATTATCTCCAATAGTTTTATGTTATTCAATTTATTTTAGAACTTTAGGCGATACCTTTTGAGCTATTGTGTTTAAAACCTAAACAATTTGAAACTGTCATTGCTGATATTGAGAGTTACATTCTACTGTTACCATGTTCTTTTGAGGAAATGGTAAAGGTATAAAGTAGTAAAGCAGGATAGTCATGCAACATGAAGCACAGGCCAATATTATTGATCCCACTCCCTGAAATTTAGGATGTAATGGTCTTAGGAGGTCATAGTAAACAGGTTTGTAGCTGAATGGGTCTTTCGCTCCTAAATGCGCTTAGGTAGGATGCAGATCTTGCTGTGGGCTGCACAGAAGCTCTGTCCTGGCAACTGGAGGGCAGCATAGCCATGTAGCTGATCTCCCCAGCCAGTATCTGAACTTCCTCTGTTAGATAACCTAGATTTGGCCCCAAGTAAAGCAGCCACAATTACGAATGTGTCACATTTCTGTATAGTGATTCTCTGTCACATTTCAAAGAAGCTGCACAGCCAGTTCACATATTAGGTAAAGAAAAGGTTTGTTTGTCCGTAATTAATTGGAGAGCTTTCGCTGAAAACATGACCTACAGCACTTAAAGGCACTGTGTCTAATTCTGGAGAAAAGCAGACTCTTCATCAGAGCTTCCATTGTATCTGCTCAACTGTATCTTTGCCATTGGAGTTCAAATACAACTTATTTTTAAAAGATTTTTTTTTTTGGAAAAAGGGATCTGAAATATTTGTTCCCTCTCTCCCTTCAGGTTCTTTCAAGTGGTGATGCTACTAGCACTATTGCAGTCCTGTCACCTGGAGGAGCACTTATGCAGGGTGGAACACAGCAAGCCATAAACCGTAAGGATTTAGGGTGTATAATAATACTTTAATCGCATCTTACTGCATTATACAGCAGTACCTGGCTTGCTGTTTCATCTCCCTCTTAGAATATGTTACAGTGATAAAGGAAATTAAGGAAACATGTAGCTGGAGTAATACTGGGTTACAGCAACAAAACAAAAACAACCACCCAGCCACACCATGAGGGTGGTACTGGCTACAGTGCTGAGGCAAGTGAACAAGAGAAAATTTTAGAGAGCAAGTGATGAAGGATGCACTCGATACCAAGTCCTCTTACAGATAATGTGTTTTGCTTGTTCAGCATTTCTCTGATTTTTCTTTTCCCCCCCTGGATTTTAGAAAATAAAGGCATACTCTGGGAAAGCTCTAAGGAGGCGAGGCCTAGATAATTGTCTGGAACTAGTTTTTTTGCAGCCTGCATTTAAGACCCACAGCTTGCTGTGCAAAAGGACAATTTCTTGTAGACTGTGAGGGCAAAACAGACGACCCCTCCTTCTCACATCTCCATTCAACCACCCCTTTCCCTGTTGTCACATTCCTGTCAGTTTGAGTTCCTTTCTCTTTAGTCTCACAGCAGATGAATCCCTATTCTCACAAGGCAGGGTTTATAAGTTTTCCAGTTTAACTGGTGTTACTTTGTCTGAAAAGCAGCAGAAACTAATTCAGACAGCTGAAAAAGAAGTATGAGTTCTTTATGGTACTGAAAGAAAAAGTGTCAGCAAGCAGTAGTGAGGCTTTCTTACCCATCCCAGTTGACATACTGGGTGTTACACTCCACTTTTTTGAGCCTGACCACCACTTTTTTTGTTTTTTTAAGAACAGCCTCATCCTAAAGTTTGCTATTCACTGTTCAGTTCACCGTGCTCCTGTCATCCTCAATGACTGCTTGTCCTTTTTGTCTTTGGTTTTTATGATTGTGGTTCCTTCCCTGTTCTTGAACCCTGTCGCCCTTTCTTCTTTAAGAGTAACTGGGATACAGTTCTTTGTTCCTGCCTGGATTTTTCATCTTCCGCATGCTGTGACTGTATTCTCATTGTCAACATAAGAGAGAGGGAAAAGCTTGCAGTATCCACCACACAGTATTTAGCACTGTGCTGTGAAGAGAACAAGGTGCTGGTCCCAGAAGCAGTACTGCCACACTGTTAGAACAATACAAATATGCTGCTTCTAATCCTGGATTAAGTTTGGTGTCCATTCTTTACCTGGCATAGATCTCCCTATATAATATACTTCTAATATACTCCCTATATAATAAGCTTCCAAGTATATAGCCATAAATAGCGGCTGACCTGATCTAATACTGCTGATAGTCCTACTTTGAGTATGAGGCACCTCAGCATTCCCTCCCAGCCAACCTTTCTGTGATTCTAGTAGAAACGTATATTGCTGAACTCCTTCATTAGCCTTACTTTTTCATTTTTCATATAACAGTTTTGAGTGATGTGACAAAATCTTTTTCCTGTTGCAGAGATGGTGCCAAATGATGTTCAGTCTGAACTAAAACATTTGTATGTGGCAGTAGGGGAACTGCTACGACACTTCTGGTCCTGCTTTCCTGTTAACACGCCATTCCTAGAAGAAAAGGTAAGGCGGAGCTTCCTAGCATGGCCCTGGTTATGATGTAGCCAGATAGATCATGGTTTAGGATAAAGATCATTAACTTGAAGTATAGAACTAATACACATGCTTTAAATCAGTGCAGCACTTACTCATCCCTAGAACTGAAGGTCACAAAACAATGTAAAACATTATTTTTTTAAGCAATTCTGCTGGTGCTATTGGTTAAAATCATCCTTGTCCCTGCATGCCTGTTAGCACCCTTCCGGGAGCACTTGCTGTAGGCTAGTTTCAAACAGAATGGTCAGCTATATTCCAGCTGCAGATTTCTCATCGCCAGTTTAAGACACACAAATTAAAGCCACCCACCCCCAGCTCTTAGACACAACCTCTGCAGTTACAAGAAATTTTTCCTTAATCTTCTATGCATTGCAAAATCACTCAGTCATAGCTTCAAAACATACACTGCTTTTTAGAACAAAGTTGCCTTCAAGAAGAGATGTCTGTCTACGACCAGGTATACGATTGTAACCATTTTCCTGTTGCTATTCTTTCTTTTGACCTCACATGGATCACAAAGATAAAAATTTGCATTCAGATATGTTGGATTTTCTGCTGCAAAACGTGGCCTGAAAATCCACGGTACAGTCTTTGCTTGAAGCAAAAAAAGATGTTTTTGTGAATATCTTATCTATAGTATTTACTGAAGAAGTAAAAATTACCACAGTGGCATAGTGCGCTTTCAGTCATACCGCACTTGCCTCAAAAACAAATTTGTGCTCAAGAATTGTTAGAGACTGATATTTTAGTAACTTTTCTTCCTCAAACTATACATACTTAAAGTAGCCCCCAGAATTAGTTACAATGTGTTTTGTTGGAGAACAACTTGTTAAAGGAAATGAAACTTCTGTGCAAGTGATTATAATATTGGTTTCTCTCTCAGGTTGTGAAAATGAGGAGCAACTTGGAGAGGTTTCAGGTTACAAAGCTCTGCCCATTCCAAGAAAAGATTCGGAGACAGTATTTAAGCACAAATGTAAGGAGAAAATACTTTTTAATTATGTGGGTGCATATTAATAATTTGAATCGTAATTATCAGAGGATGGTAGCTTTGTTACTTCTTATCCTAGGGCGTTTTAAGTTTTTTGTTAACTAGGAAATGGGCAGAGGGAAATTGGGTAGACAGTTAAGCATGTCTTCTCTCCCTGTATAACTTGCTGAATAATACCAGAAACTGGCAAGGACTGTAATTTGAAATTACCCAAGTGAGACAACAAAAATGAGAAGTCATGTTTCATTTTTCACTTCAGTTCACTAAAGTAGAATTTTAGCAACTTCAAAACTGTCTCCCACCATGTCCGACTTGAAATGGCCACAGACTAAATACTGGAACAGACAGTACAATCAGGTGTCACTTCCCTGTCACCTTCTCAGCTTAGGAGCTCTCTGAACGGCTCCCTCTGCAGATACTTCGCAATAGAGCCTCAAGGTCCTTTCTCTCTTTATCTGGCATACCTCTTTGATTTTAGTGAGATTACTCTTAGTGAGTAAAAGGAAGAATCCAGCTGAGTATCTGATCGAAGGGAGGGGAGGGGATCTGTTTTCCAGTAGCTGGGACATTTTTTTTCCCCTTTTAATGTTTCAGTTGATAAGTCATATAGAAGAGATGCTGCAGACGGCCTACAATAAGTTCCATACATGGCAGTCCCGGCGTATGCTGAAGAAGACGTGAAAATGCATGCTGTACAGGTTTGAGAGCAAAATCTGCAATAGGTATAGGAGTACAACCTAGCATATGTGCAGATCTTATAGTTGTTGCAGGAAGACCTGCAAGCTGTGGACTTCTGGAAACAATGCTAACTGAACTTGCACATTTTTGAAAAAGAACTGAGATTAAACTTGAAAACTAGGGAGAAAAACAAGGAAGAACCAAAACAGAATAGCTGAGGCGCAAAAATATTTAAAAGACACTGTTTACTGCAGTTACTCAGGAACTGCTTTTGATTTGCATAAAGAGCTGCTTTCAGAAATAAAAAATTTAAAGAGGGTGTATTAATAAAATCTGTTTTTCTGTCTAATTTTTTTTAAGAAGTGTATGGCACAGGGTAGAACGCAAAAGTTCTTCTTCACTGGATTCTGACATTTTATTGAATTCTGTTTGTACTTTCTGCAGCATTTTAACAATGATATTTTGAAATATAGCTGAGACTGTTTTTGCTTCAAACATCTGGGAGAGTGTAGCTGTCGGAAGACAAGCTTCTGCCATATGTTTCCACACCAATGGGAAGCAAGAGACATTGCACTGAAAGCTGTTTATGGTCTGGGGTCCCTAAAGGCACATGGGGGCAAAGTTTTGCCTGAAGTCTTGGATTTTTATGCAGAATTTTTTCAGCCATCAGTTTTGCATGTTTTCCTTTGAGTACAAATGTGTGCTACTGCAATCTTTTTTTTAAGGTGGCATTTGTTCTGAGGAGAGAATGCATTTTTAAAAATGAAGTTAAATAAAGTTTCTTACAAAAGAAGTCATTTATTTTCAATTGTTAGACATTTTTTATTTCTTCTCCTAAATCTGTTTTCCTTCACTCTTCCCTTTTGACTGTTACACTATTTTTGGCGAATTGATAATCATTGCAAAGAGAAAAATGTGTTATTTACACAATGTCCATAGATATTGGGAATCTGTGCCATACTTTGTTCCAAATAGAATCAGTTCACAGTTTCAGACCAACTTGTCTTGTATTAAATGTGACTTAAATGCAAAGTAAACCTGTTTCTATAAGATACACAGTTTAATGACATCCTTGTATTTTGTTGCCATCTTGACTGTACTAAAGCCCAGTATGGGCTACTGAACTTTTATACTTCTGACTAAATGTGACTGTTAAGAATATGAGATGCATTTACTACAAAGACAAATCAGAGTGACAATACGTATTCAAAGCAAGCACAGCAGTGTTCAGTACGGCAGAAGAAATTCCCATTAGCCTGCATGATGGCTTAATACTAGATTTTGCCACCATTGGTATGATGCTAAAACGTGATAGTATGATGTTGGGTGGAGAATTCTTGCAAATTCCTACAGAAGAAAAGATGTATTTGTATAGCCAAGTCTGTGCTTGTTCTGTGCTGCTGCTCCATTTATGCAAGAGGGGTTTTTTCTTTAAGTGACGCGTGGAAGTCAGCAGCTTCTTTCTACCCAGTGTTTTTGGATTTTTGTATTATGCTAATATTTTGGTAAAAGCTGAGTTTCAGTTAAATGTCACTGTCTGCACCAAAATTCTGTTTGGAAATGTATGCATATTGTTAAGCCTAGTTTCCCTGTCTGCTTTTGCAGATAGATGCATGATACCTGCTCTGTGATGTTTATGTGGTTCTGCTACAAGAAATGACTGGGCTCAACAAGAGAGATGCCCATTATTTTTGACAGGGTGAAAATGTCACTAGGAATAAACAGATGTACGTACAGCATTTGGGGGATGAGGTGCACATCTTGTCAAGAATTACCTCTTGTGATAAATAAACTGTTTCTCTAAGATTTAGGCTTAGGGTATGGCTTTATTAAGCCTAATCCTTTTAGTAAGTGCAGGCAGCTCCCAGAAAGAAAGGGTAGTTTTGCTCTCCCCCACTCTAAAGCATTTGATCTAGGAATTCTGTGGCCAAATTTCAACTGTTTAGTGAAAGCTATAACACCTTTCATCATATCAGAGGGCTAGGTTCAAGAAAATAGGTCTGATTTATATTCTAACTGTGCCTGAAGCTATGAACAACGCATTTGAGTATTAGACTGCACTGAGACTTCATTTAAAAAAATCATAGACAGAAGAGTTTTGAATATGGAACTAATTCACCTTTGATTTGAATCAGTATTTAGTGTTGCTGGAAACACCAGGCAAAATGGTTAGCACAGTGAAAAAGTTTCAGTGCATCACAAGAAGATTTTACAATTCAAAGGACTGTTGTTTATAATCGTTACGGGGGATGGTGTTGCAATAGCTTTAAATTATTATAGCGATGTCAGGCTATCAAAATGTACTTTAATTAACAGAACTGGAGGGGGAGAGGACTATGATACTAAATTCAACAGTTTTGCCTAGAGACTGTACAGGCAAGGCTGCTATGCACTTCATACTGCTTTTTCAGGTATTGTGGCAATAAGGCACAGGCCCCTCCTAAAGTAAGGGAGGTAAACTAAATATTCTTTCTTCTACATTGTGTTCCCCTTTCCTGTAGCATGGTCCAAAACCCAGATTCATTCCTTAAGTTTTGAAACTGAATCATCATGCATTATATTACTATTGGAATCTTTATACTGACTTGTATTTTTAATGAGAATTCATAAAACTTGTATCATTGGCATTAATCTGAGATTTGTAGAATAAACCCTACTGAATTCTAAAGTCAAGTCTTCTCTAATGCTTAGGCTGTGTTTTCTGATATTCAATTAAATCCCAAACAGGCTCCATTCAGGTCTAAATTGAGAGAGCTGTGTATAGCGCTAGCTCAGCTGTCCCTTCATGCTGGTAGAAGAGGTCAGGAGCAAAAGGGTTACAATACAGTTACTGTCAAATTATTTCATTTTTAGGGGTCGAGAACTTTTTCTGCCGCACAGGGAATCTACACCATTACCATTACTACACCATTACAAATGTCCCTCTGTTCCTGATCATACAAAAGCCAGTTTAAGTCTCCAGGGATTAGTACTCTCCTTGTTCCATATATTGATCCAGCAGCTGTTGGTTCAGGAGAGCTGCACAGGCTGCTTTGTCAGCCATTCAAATCCAAGCTTTGCTAGTAACAGAGAAAGGATAACTTAAAGCAGGTATTAACACAAGTCTGGCTCAGCTTATTTGTAGCCTGTGAATTTCAGCAGATGAAAATACTTCGATACGCACCACAAAAAAGGCTGGGCTATTTCTCCCTCAACAAGAGCTCTACCCCAGTCAAGGACGGGAAGCGACACCTTTCCACTGGAGCCATTCCTGCAAGTAGTTTCTTGCACGCTCACAGAGTAGCTCTCTAGGTGATGATCTTCAGCTTTCCAATGTGACAAAGCACTGACCAAGGCCCTGTGCTTTCCCAGATGGGTGACTTTCCCCACCACCCCTTTGTTTAAGATGCTTTTTTACAGCTACAACTATTTTCCCTTATTTATACTGTAACTACATCCCTTACAATTTCTATCATGAGGTATTGTTACTAGCTGGAAAGCTTACCTTACCCTTTGCCAAAACTCCTGTCAAACAGCTGTTTTGTCAAGAAAGTCACTTGTGTAAGCAGGGGAGGTGATGACAAAAAAGCTTAAGATCCAGTTTTCCATTATCCATCCTGTTTCCCTTTCTTACGGGAAGAGCCTACCCAAGCATCCCTGCTAGCTGCAGGCAGTGTATTAAGTGGCTTTGGAGCCTGTGTATTGCCACACAGTTTCAGTGTGTAAGCCACAATATTCTGAAGCTGTTTCCAAGCCCTCCCGTACCGTGCAGCAAGAGCTGGAGCTCAATCCAAACGGAACACAGCAACTTCAGTTTGAATAGCGATCAGGCATCACTGGTGATCTAACATTGATCCTCCATAAACCCTGATAACTAATGGCAGATGTGCTTCTGCAGTAGAGTTTAAAGCCTAAACTACCGAACCCAATCTCCTGGATCTTTTTCAGGGCACCGCGTTTCCACTCAGCTGCCTCTGAACGCATCATCTCCCCAAAAGATACCCAAGTCCTTGTCTGTAACACTGAGAGCAAGAGAATTCACTGCTCTCCTCAATACCATCCTAGACAGAGGATAACATATCAGGGCTCTTTTGCGCTCTCTGCTGTGGAAGAGACAAGACCTGAAGGTGCGGGATGCAGCCAGAGCAGTTGATCAGACAAGGAGCAGTTGGAGAGTGCCGTGCCTGCTAGAGGGCACGGACCAGAGCCCAAATGCCTCCGTGCGTCCAGCCCCTGGGCAGCAAGCAGCCCGCGGGCAGCCCCAGCTCGCTCACGGAGGGAGGTCAGTACGTTTGCACCCCACTTCCCGCCAGGCCACACAGTGCCAGTTCACCCTTATTCTGCCCTCCAGGCAGCTTTAGGATCACAGCTGGGTGGCAGAGTGCCACAACGATGACATGAAAGACACCTTGAGGAATGCAGCCGAGGCTGGGGCTCTTTGCCGGCATTTTCCCAGCCGATGTGCCCTCAGCTGCTGTGTTTCCCACACAATGAACATCCCCATCCCCTCCAAAACCTGCTAGCCTGCTGGTCTTCCTCCCCCCCCAAAAGTCCACACACCCTTCATCCTGGTAAAGCCAAACTACTCCGGTAGTTCAGGTGCCAGCATATCCCCAAGGAAAAAATGTCCTGACTTACACAGACCCTGTCCTCCCTGCCTGCTAAGATCCCCTGCTGTGTTTCCCACACAATGAACATCCCCATCCCCTCCAAAACCTGCTAGCCTGCTGGTCTTCCTCCCCCCCCAAAAGTCCACACACCCTTCATCCTGGTAAAGCCAAACTACTCCGGTAGTTCAGGTGCCAGCATATCCCCAAGGAAAAAATGTCCTGACTTACACAGACCCTGTCCTCCCTGCCTGCTAAGATCCCCTTTAATGAGCTTGCTTTGTTATTGTCTTACCCACAGCCCTCACAAACCACAAATTAAATCTGAAGCTTTGAAAAGCAGTCCCCCTGCTAAACGCCAGCTAAACCTGGACACAGTTTTGTTCTCCACAGCATCAGCATCTGCACAGCCCC
The DNA here is from genome assembly GCF_000690835.1 of Fulmarus glacialis. Lineage (NCBI taxonomy): Eukaryota > Metazoa > Chordata > Aves > Procellariiformes > Procellariidae > Fulmarus > Fulmarus glacialis. The sequence goes on from NW_009215547.1 coordinate 26,660, forward strand.
TCTCTATCCCCTTTCAACACATGTGGATTCACGGGCACAACATGACAAACCATCACTTTATTACAATTACTGCACCCAGCAGAAGCATCCTCAAGCACTCCTGACATCCTCCACTTCCACGCACCACCCTCCTTGAGCGAGCTCCTGCCCTTTGTGCTCACCCCCATGACTGCCCATCACCTCTTTGGCACGACGCTGTCTTCGCCACACTTTGACACCATGCCCAAGCACCCTGTAGCCCGGGAATCCCAGATCCCTCCTGTATAACTTCTCCGGGACTCAGCTGCCAACACAATTTATGTGCACACACAGCACCCACAGCTATGCATTTCATCCCCTAAAGCTGCTCTTGGCAACACTCATATCCTCCCATTTCTACCCTACAACTACCAGTCTGTATCACCGAATGCAAGTTGCAGAGAAAAGAGGGAAGGATTTGAGCATACCCAAGCTTAAGCTTCTGTTAAAAAGACAAGACCCAAATACTTTGGGAATTGGCCAGAGATGACCAGACTTTCTGGGGCAGGAGCCGCCTCTTTCTGCACAAGGAGTGTTGACTGCAGGTGGGACTTCCAGCCTGTCGTATGAATCACAGCAGCATGTTCACTTTCTCCCTGACCTAACCTGCAGCCTCTCCACCTACAGCCAATGGGCTGATCCAGATAAAAGGGCGTTGGTAATAACTTTATTTGACGCATGGTGTGTCCCATGATCAGAATTGGCAACTCAGATGCAACAACCCCACGGTAGCCACTTCCCTGAAAGCACTCCCCCCATTTCTACCTTCATTCTACTTCTGCAGATATTATGTTAAGGAAATAAGCACAGAGTTGTAAAGCTTGGTGCTTCCTAACTGACAACCCCTGAGCCCGGGCACGGCTCCCCTGCTGCCACCTGCGCAGGCACCATGCTCCCCTCCCCTTCCAACCCCACGCTGATCATCAAGTGAAACATCAGCAGTGAGGGACAAGGAGGGACACTGGCATCAGGCTGGTTGGTTTTGGCGGGCGTGCACTCAGCAGGGGCAAAGATCGCACGGCCAGAACCAGACAGCAGGTATCGCAGCTGGTAAGCACCAAGCACCCTGTTCTGTAAGAACAGGCCACACAAAGTGTGTCGCTATGAAAAATGCTTTACAGCAGTGCGGCACGGGCACCCAGGTGCCCTCAGCATGCTCTGCGTGGAGACGTTATGTCACCAAAAGCAGAATGCTTCCTTTTGCCCTGCAGCCCTGCTGAGCTCAGGAAATCACACCCTCAAACGCTTTCTGCCTTCCTCAAGGGCTTTCTGCCTTCCTCACCCTTCAGGCGATCAAATCGCTCCATAAAACCTCGCTTGTGCTTCTGCGCACCCTGTCATGATTCCAAACAACAGGAGTTTGCATTCAGGAGTGTGGTTGTTGGCTCTGTTAAGGTGAGCATGGTACCAAACACACCAAGTATTGTAACTGGAATACAAGGAGCTGGCTGACTGGTTGAAAATGGTGGAATTAAGACAACGGAGATCTCATTAGTAATTTAAGGAGTCACAGCAAAGGCCAACCACCAAAGAGTGCCTGATAAGGCCACCCACAAGGAATGAGCTCACTCAGACTCCCAAGGCTTGTCTCTCTCACTAGCACCTCCTCCATCTAAGAAGAAAAGGGGATCTCTCTAGGTTTTACGCCCTGAGTGGCTGAGCGTGGCACTGTTCTGCATGGGACAGATGTGGACAGCAAGGGGGCAGTTATGGGGAAAGAAAGCAGACCCTCAAAAAAGGGACAGGAAAGAAAGAGCTCAGCTGGACTCCAAATGCACTTCAAGTAGGGATCCTACCATTATTTAGAATTTACGTTGATCAAAAGCACACTGGGAGCTATTGAAAACTCAGGAGAGATCAGATACTCTCCTCTCCAGCCCTCTGGCTAACTCCAATTGACTGAAATGCCACTTTCCCTATGTCAGATTCTGTCACCAGCTCCCAAACTGGCTTGTGCCATTTTACAGCAGACAGTGGAGTGCTTCTTCAGGGACCTCAGTCTTGGACGGGGATCCGGGGTGCTGCACCCCCTGCAGTGGGACAGGGAGAGAATCGGAAGGGTAAGAGTGAGAAAAACTCGTGGGTTGAGATAAAGACAGTTTAATAGAACAGAAAAGGAAGGGAAAATAATAACAACAACAACAACAATAATAATAATGATAGAATATACAAAATGAGTGATGCACAATGCAATTGCTCACCACCCATGCTGACCGATAACCAAGTAGTGATCCCTACTTCCTAGGAACACGCCTACCATTCATATACGGAGCATGACGTCACACGGTATGGAATAACCTGTTGGCCAGCTGGGCTAGCTGTCCTGGCTGTGCTCCCTCCCAATGCTTGTTTTGTTTTTTAAGCTGAATGTACTTGACTAGCAGGGTCCTTACCAACAACTAGAAACATCAGTGGGTTATCAACATTCTTCTCATACCAAATCCAAAACACAGCACTAGCAAGAAATTTAACTGTGTCCCAGCCAAAACCAGAACAGTACTGCGACAGTCACCTAGGTAGCAACATCTGGTTCTTGCTCTGCTCTGCCAGCAGACAAAGGGAAATTGCTGCTCTGTCACCTCTCTGCTCCCCCAGCCTTCCTGCAGAAGCAATTGCCTTTTGTGGGACTGGGATGGGAACACGGCCTCAGGACTACCAGCCCTAGGGGAACCATGAGGCTGGACAACTGCCTTGGCAGCATGGTTGGCAGAGCCTGGCCTCGATTCCTAACCTCCACCTCCATTAAGTGTGGGCAGCCTGGTTTCCGAGGCCACTTTCCCATGCAGCCTTGCACAGGACCCCTCCCCGAGAGCTCCCTGTCGTGCCCAAACTGGATGAGAGCTGGGACAAAGCATTGCCAACCCCCAGATTCTGTATCTTGGGCTCTTTGTCTCGATGTGCAAAGCCTGGGAGGAGACACAGAAGAGACAGCTAGTTTCTCTGCCACCTGGGATGGAAGCAGAGGTGACCTAAAGGCACAGTCCAGTCTCCATGGGGGTCAGTAACTGTTCGACTACACTTTGAGACCAGCCAGAAAAAACCCTCTCACTGCGCAGAGCTTCTTCTCAGGAGGTTTACCACATCACGCCATCTGAGTATAAAACCAGACCCCTCTGCCCTACAGCTGTTTGCTGTACCCAAGTGGAGAATGACACAGGCTTATGAACCACTGTCCTACATTCAGAAATAGCGTGTTCCTAGGGAGGCAGGCACGCAAGCAGGAAGAGCGAGCGATGCTGACCTGACACGCAGTCCCCCGCCTGCATCTCCGCAGGCACCGGCGGGTGCAGCCGGAGCTCTGCAGCACGGGCACTCACGTACGCAGCCCCCACCCTGGGGGACCTGCAGCACAAGTGAGCAGTGAGACACGGCAGCACAGAACAGCGCCTTTTGCAGCCTGTTATCGGTTTGGATTTGACTCCAGCAAGGGCAGCTTTGGAGGCTTGGTGCTCTCCTTGAGACACAAGCTGCAGCGGGCATCAGGCAGCCAGAACCAGGTCCCTACCAGCAGGTGTGAGGGTTCTCACTTGTCCTATTGCTCAAAGAAATCTTTGTTCACAGAAGTGTCGGATGTGGCAGTCTCAATAGTAGTAAACCTGACTGTGACCAGGAAACCTTCCACTAGAGGTATTGGATAGAGAAGCTGCATGTTACAATACAATGGCTGATGTCCTGATAACTTCATTCAATCCACGGTTAAACTGCGGCTCCTCATGCATGAGGAGCATCATGCTTCATGTCTCTAAGTAGGGCTACCCAATGCTTTTTCCACCACAGGAAAACCCACAGAAATGAGGGGGAAAAAGCTCACAAGACCGAGCAGAAGCAGCAATCAGTTTCGTTTCTGTCCTACTCAGACTCCTACTTAATCCTACAGGACACAGCATGGGCATGCCCAGAAACTCTACATCCAAACCTTGGCATTTTGTGCTCTGCCCCTGCAAGAACGCCTCTCCCCTCCAGCCCTGACTCACAGTTGTCTCTTCCCTTTATGCAACACTGCTCCACTTCCTGCACAGCCGGCGATCGCTCGGCGCCAGCAAGAAATGCTGCCACATCAGTGCACAGGCTAGAGGGACAGTCTGCTAGCAAGGCAGCTTTGCTTCTTCTGCACTCACGCTACTGCCTAAGTTCAAGTTACAGTATTTCATTATTCTCTCCCCCAAACATACCCCCCTTTTAAATAATAAATATCGAGCTATCTGAAATCAGATCTGATGCTATAATTAGACACCCCTAAAGCACACATTGCTGTGTTACACAACACAGCTCGGAGCTCCAGGGTACCGGGTGAAGCTATATTAGCATTTTATTCACATCACGAACAAACTCTTAAAGCAAAATCTCCCAAGTGTTCTTGGTTACTGAGCTTTGGTTCAGATGATGAGGCAGTCTCAGAGCATGCAAACAGATTTCCCCGGTCCGAAACTAAACAAGAGATGAACTCCAATCACTAGTGGATGTCAATCCGCAGGACTAGACTAGAGTTAGCCAGAAGTAAAACCTCCAGCACACGTACAAAGTGGATGTCAGGTCCTCAGCATCAATTGTTTGCTCAATATCTGACCCCATTTACTGCACACACCTTGTTAATGCAGACACAGCTGGTCACAGTCCTGTGCAAATCTCAATGCCAAGCACTACTGCCAGACCAAGAAATGTCTTTAATTAATTTAAAGGATGAGCTCAAAACAAAAGCTGGGCTCCAAACTCCAAGGCTTCACTGCTCAGCCCCATTTCTGCTTTCTCTTCCCAGCAGCAACGGGGCAAGCTCCTGCCTGAGCTTTTTTCCTACAGCAGCACCAGGAAGCATTGGACCAGCTGCAGTAACTCAAATTAATAAACTGGACAAATATTTCATATGACTCATTTTCAGCTCACTAACACGATGATAGCTCTGTCCTTTTTAAAGGACTAGGTGTAAGGAAATGCCACGCTGCAGCAGCGCATGCTTTGCAGGAGGCCTATAGATACTGGTGGCAGCGAGAGCCATATGGCATGTCCAGACAACAGCACTGTGTACACAAGCTCTGTATGCAGCTCCCCCACCTATCTGGTACAGTTTATAACCAAGTATTTGCTTAAGTTATTTGTAATTTAATTGTGACCAGTATTTAATTGTAATTTAATTGTAACCAGTATTTGCTGCACTGGATGCAGCAGGATTAAAATACTTACTGGTTCTTTAAAAATCCAACCCTGGGGCCATCCCTCCTACTGACTTTGCTTGGCAGGAGCCTAACTGGGTAGCACAGGGCCCAAACCTTGCCAGCTGCACACCCAATTGCACAGCTGTTTTGGAATTTGCATCCGCCAAACAGCAGCATGAGGAAAAAAACCAACAAACAGGGTCAACTTTTTAGATGTGTCATTTCCCAAGATTACCATCAACTGTTAAGAACATTTATATAATCAAAAGGGCAGTGCCAGTGGTCAAAGACAGCCCTTCAGCTGTCCCTAGTCAGCATCAAACTTTCTAAAGAAAAGAGAGGATTACCTAATTCAACCTAAAGTTGAGAGGATTCTCCCAAACACAAGTTTTCTGCATTATCTGCAAGATGTGATCTAAATAATTCAAAACTTCACTGGATCTAGGTCACTGACAGAGGTTTGTTTTTCAGCAAGATGTCCCAGAGAGATTGGCTACTTTTTTTTTTTTAAATTGTTGCGGGCTTTCAACGTCATACTTAAGGATACGCAATAGCACATGGAGTGGATGAGATGAGAAGTAGGAAGGATACTGACAAAGGCTAACTTCAGCTTGTCGAAGCTGGGCTCTCACGGAAGATAAAACCCCAGCTGCAGAGGGGTCATGTCTGTGACCACTGAAGGTCCACAGGTAAATTGTAAGAGATGCACAAGAAGTCTCAGGTAAAGCAAGCTTATCTTCCATTCGCAGTGCAAGGATCCACACACACATCTCTAAGGGTCTCCAAAACCACAATGGTTGCAAACCCATCCGAGGAGAAGAGGGACCAGTATCAGCTCTTCCAGAGGATGAATCCATGGAATGACTTCTCTTGGTCAACTATGGAAGGAGGCCTAGTAGAAGTGCCACTGCTACATGGATGGTAACCTTTCTGAGCATCTCCCAGAATAGCCCTCAGGCTCATGAGGTGTATACAGTTCATAGAAGAATTGTGAAGGCAAATCTTTTTTAACCCTGAAATATTTTTTGCATGTTTGCAGCCACTACATCAAGCAGTCCAGAGTCCAATGGTTGACCTTACTTTTGGGTATGTTGTTTTTTCCTCCCACTTATTTATTTGCATGTAATATTAGCAAGTTACACAGAATCAGGAAATGGCACCAGCACAAAGTTCAAATCAGTTTCCCTATTAAAGGCCTTGCATAACCATTTTTACAGCAGGCCTTTAATGACATCTTTAGTCCAGTTACAAGGCTGAGATTACAGGCGTTTTCAGGTAACTTGGGCAGGTCATCAATGCTTTCTGGAAAACATTTCTTTATCAAAGGAGATAGCGATGATTACTCTTGTTTCAGAGAAACTATGAGCTGCTATATTCTCAAAAGGATACAAATCACATGAAAAGCAATTTGTCTCCACTTGGCACATAAATAATTTCTCAAAGCTGCTTTAATTACAAGCAAGTCACTTGCTTGTACTAGAAGTACTTACTTCCTAAGTACTAGAAATGCAACAAACTATTTAATGTATCAGCCAATATTAAGCATCTACCAACTTTATCACACACCTACATTCAAGATTCCATACAAAATAAACAGTTCATTGCTCTGCTCAAGGTTTCCAGACAGATTAAGTCAATCCGGGGACAATAAACTTCAAAGAAACACTGTGCAACAGCTTAAAAAGGCTGTACTTAGAGGAAGTACTGGCTGTCCAGACTTGAAGTATCCAACTTCCAAGAACCTGATCTCTGTAGGATACCTCAAACTGCACATAAGAACTGAGACGTTAATATATGTTATATTTTAAAATCCTAACATTTATTCCTCACTCCCAAATTCCATGTCATATGTTCAGCAGTACAGCATGGGAAAGGATGAGAGGTTTTAGATTAGAATTATCCTATTTCTATAAGTCAAGGAACTCCAGCCCTATGGATCTTGTGCAGAACTCTGTGGGCCAAATTCATCCCTTGCTGTCATATCAATGTTTCTAAAGATTATTTTTTTTTAGTGCCCTGACTTTAATGGGTGTTTTGTACCAGTACTGTCTGCAGAATCAGACCTTCAATGTATTAGATGCCTAATGTCTTAAATGGTTAAAAACTTAACTGTTTGGGAGCAGAATTCACTATAGCCACTGGCCCTATCAAAATCATTATCAGCAATTAAAACTGAGGCAGATATTCTCAAGATGCTTCATTTCAAAACTTCCTATTTCTTTCTCATCTAAAACCAGATCATAGGAGCAGAGTTCCGAACTTTAAATTTTAGTGTTGTTTTTTTTTTTTTTTTTTGTTATTTAACAATCTATACTGCTTACACGCCTCTCACTGGTCCTGTAACTACCTCGTGATTTGATTGCTGTGCACACCATGAGCCATGTATTTGTAATATGCAACTCCCCAGGACGTGCAGCCATATCCAGCAGCTACAGCAAAAGTCAAACAATGGAGCCACTGTTTCAGCCTTGCGTCCTGGCCCACCTTCTCAGCTGAGGTTTTTGCCTCTCAGCTTCCTTTCAGTGCTACTAGATCTGAGCAACCGCTGCGGCTTTCCTTAAAGCTCCACTTTCTGGAGTCCTGGGACTTTATTAACAAACTGGCTTATAAAAAAAGAAGCTTGATAACAGGAATTAAGGTTTTGGAAGACAGAAGGACAATTAGAAGTACACCAGATGGTAAATTCAGAATTTTTAAGCCAGTCACATAACTCTGGGAGCCAAAGTCTAGTTTGGGGGAGGCTGGGGAGAAGAGGAGATTTATCTATATATTTGTGCAGCTGACAGCTTTTTACCTGGCAGTATCAGAGAGGCGTAGAAAAAGCCTCCTGTAAAATTGCAAACAATTTATGAGATCTGCTCTTTGGATCATGCTGTTGCTCAGCCTTCAAGTCAGACATAGACTCCTCTGTGTTTGGGTGAGCCACCATCCTCCTCCTCCAAAAGGCAGGATGCCCTCCTCCCTGCACAAAACTGGCAGCTCCCCAGGAGCTGGCTAACCCTGCAGCAACCGGGCTGCTAACCATCTGCTCCGACAGCACTCCCACACACGGGCTGGCAAGGCAGACTCCTACCTCGGACAGATTTGAACCAAAGCCGCTCATCACACAGCTCATCTCTCTCCCCTCACTTCCTCACGACACTCGACTGTCGCTCTTGGGGGGCAGGGGGATGCTGTGACTGTCCCCTCCCGCCTGCTGCAGTTAAACCAAACAGCAGCTCCGTGGAGCAACTCGGCCTCCCTGCTCTTCACTGCTGCAAAGACGGATTGCACAGAGGAGGCCCAAGCACGGCAAAGCCTCCGTACCACACAGCGCTGGCCAGCGTCTTACAGCGACGAGCCACCAGGCCATGGCAGCACACTATGTCGGGGCATCGGCAAGTTCTGGACACGCACTTGCCAGTGGGAACAAGGCATCCAGGATCCCCACGTGGCTCGTAGGCACCTGCAAGGCCTGGCTCTGCAACAGCCCAGGGCTTGCTACACCTTGCTTTTTCCACAGCTCTTTCCTGCCAAGGAACGGTTTCTGGTGGTTCATTTCCTGCCTGTCTTCATTCTTGTGGGAACAGGAGTCTGTGGCCATCCAGTTAGCTCTGCTCTGTGCTGGGGAACATGTAAAATCATGTCACGGCTCCACGATTTACTAGCTCAAGTCTGCATTTGCCAATGCTTATGCTTTTGGAAGAACGTCTTAGCATTCACCTGGCTTTGAGCTACAAAAATGTTTCTGATCCATACTGTTAACAGAGAGGGGTGCTAAAAATCTCTTCTAATACATGTGTCTCAAAGGAACAATGCACCATGATCCGAGCAAAGCAGCCAGTACACAAGACTGAATTAGGCAATGCTTGTGTGGCTTGGCACTTCCTGGCAAAACTGAAACACAAGCCTAGGCTGACATTCAATTGATCCTGAGCCAGGATCAGAGCGTTAGAGAAGCAGGGTTACATATAAACTCCCTAAACTTTCATGATTTGGTCTAGAAAGGTTTGGTTTTAAGCTTTTGGATAAATTCAACCCCAAAACACAGAATGCAGATGCAGACCTGCAGATCTACATCCTTCTGAATAATTTGCCACACTCCCAAAATCACCCAAGTCACTGCACTTAATTCTCCTATCAAGACTTGCCGTATTCTCCTAAGCCTGCCCAGACCACGCCTCAGAACCAGCAATTTTTCACATTTCAGGAATAGTTACAGCTGCAAGCTTTGGGTTTAGACGCTAGTCACAAAAGAGCTTTGGACCTCAGTCTCCCAGTCTGGTATTGTCCATTACAATTCAAGATAAGAGCATTTCCAAGACATGCACCCATATGAAGGGTGCACCATTTCCAAGGCATGTCCCATAAGCACACCCCAAATCCCAGCACGCTCAGAGCTAAATTCCAAGATCACCAGACTTAAAGGAAACCTAGATTCACCAGCACACAGGTCAGCGGTGCTGTCTGTGTGTGTGCTGGCTCCCTGCTTCTCATAGCTGCATTCTACTTTGGCGGGTCCATCTGTGCTGTTTTTCTGTGGCTTGCAGCCATATGTCCAAGACTATGAGTGCAGCAAGAATTAAAGGCTGTATGACTGCACAAAAGCATGCAGCACATACAGCTCTGTATGTGTGCGTATATGTGCGTGCGCAGGCACACTGCCCCCCACAGAATTAACCACTGCACTTCAGGCAAATGTCAGGCAGAGAGTGTTCCCCAAGGGACATGAGTTACTCCCTCCTAGGGGCTCTTAGCTGAAACAGGCTGTTGAGCGGGTGTTTGGGGAGGGAGCTGTTGGCCGCAGAGACCCCCAATGCCTCCAGGTCGAGCGCAGACGGGCAAGCTGCCTTCCTCTCTTTTCGCACATGGTCTGGGATGCGAAATCATGCATGTCAGCAAGTGTGGCAGGTCACAGAGACATCCCACAGCCCAAAAGCATACCGCTGTGATCTTGAGAACCCTGCCAAAGTGAAGCTTTCATTTCTGAAGCATCCTCAAGCCACTCTTGCTTTCAGCATGCCCTTCTCCTCCTTCCCTTCCTCCATTTCCAGCAACACGGCATTCTGCTTGCTCCCTGAGAGAAATAGGGCAAACATAACCTGATTAACCAAGGGGATTTGGGCAGGAAGGGGCGGGGGGGAGGAGATTCATATGCAGAGAAACACAGAGCCTTTCCCTCTCACATTAGCTCTTGCCTATTCAATAATTAAAGTGTTCTGCGGTGAGTCTGACTTTGGGATTTGCTATAAAAGCTTCTCGTAAACTCTGTCTCAGCATGCAGACATCAAAAGAAAGAGAACATTCAGTCTGACAAGCTGCAATTTCTTTCAGACTCTGGGGTCAGTCAGAAGCTTAAAATCACTTGGGTGCGAGCCTATGGCTCCATTTTAAAGCATAAGGGTCCCTCTTCCTGTTGTTCATCTACTGACAGTTTGAATCCAGCCTTTTTTTGGCTAGGCTGTCTTTGAAACATGGCTTAGAAGTTAATGCAGGCTTTCTCCACTGCATGTATGAAAAAATCCCCAAGGCTGGCAGCAGTTTGTACAGGTTCATATGAATAACAAACATGTTACACAGGCTCTGGCTGCCCTCCAGGTCCATTTTGGTATTCTATTTTCTCTCCATCCATTCTCGCTTACTTACCATACGACATATAGATGTTTCAGGTCAGAAATGCAAAGCTATCCACATGTAGAAAAGATGCCTTCCCTGACCTTCTAAAGAGCTATTTTTGGCTGCTCTTATATGCCTAAGAACTCTTACAGAGGTCAGGTACTGAACTAAGTGGCCCTCAATAACCTTTGCCTAAGAGATATGAAATGTTACAGAGATTTTATTATTATTATTATTATTTTAATTCTTTCCATAACCAAACATCCTATTGACTCCAAATCTCCAGATGATGTTGTTGCAAGGGAGCATATTTTAAAAGGGGATGCAAGACTGAGATTATTACCCAAGGAACGTATGTTCAATATTACAGCTAAATATATACTAACAGGAAAAATAATAAGGACATATCCTTAATCCAGAACTTTCCAAAATTTATTGAGTACCCTCAGCCTTCAACTGCCTTCACTTCTCAAGACCAAACCTGGAGATAGAAATACTACTTAGCTCCAGAAGTTTCAAAGTGAAACAGATTTCTTTTCCTTATTGTGCCACTCTAGGGGTACAAACAGTTGATGAGGTTAAAAATGAAGGAACGCTGGGTTAGCAGCCAAACACACACACAGAATAATACTCCGTAAGGAAAGCAACAGACCTCACTCCTTCTGTCTGAACACATAAGTGCACCACGTCACATCCTGGCAGTCAGAGACCTGGGCTCTGGACTGTCCTGTGTCTCACAAATGCCTATGCTGATATTCTTCCACCAAACTGGCACTGCCCTGTCTGCAAACATTGCAGTCCAGAGGCCGAGAGTGAAGTGACGGGTGAGCCCCGCTGCCCCAGCAACCAGTGCAAAAGCTTGTCATGTAGCAAGGAGTTAACACAGACCAAGGGGACTGCACATCCCTGCTGCTTCTCCAAAAATTGTTTGCCCTCACACAGTAAGCAAAAGATAAAGCATGCTGGTATCTTTTCCCTTCTGACATCACAGCATTAAATATTAAAGATCTTCCACAAACACACAATGAATCCTACATAGACTATAGAATGTATAAAGCAGAAATTATGTACAACTAGCAAAAAGGATATGGAGAATATATTGGGAGTGAAGTGTTCAGGAGACCCAGCCTCCAGAAATCCAGCTCTTATGCGCATGTGCATGCACACACACACAGAGAATCCATGACGCTATCTCCCAGCACCTCACGTTTTCATCATACTGGCATCTTTTAAAAGGGTACCTGCACCGAGATATTGCCTCTTAAGGCCATAACTGCATAGCGTCTAGGGATACAACTGAATCTGGATACAGTTATGAGAAAAACAACACAAGGTTGGAGATAGCCAGTGAGAAACGGCGTACCTTGCATTTACCACCCAGGACACTGGCAGGCTGTTCCTCTGATTATAAGGCCCAAGCTAAAGAATCAACAGATTCTGGGAGTATCAGGATTCCCCCCATAGGAACTAAAAGTCAGGTGCTTGTTCCCTTTGGTAACATCCACCTCCTTAAAAAAGACACACCATAGTTTGCAAAGCAACAAGGCCATGCCCTGCAAATATTTGCTAAACATCTGTGCAATTTCATCCAAATACAGGAACAGAGGGTCCACAAGCCAGAAACTCCACACTTAGCATAGCACTGTGAAAACGATTCATTGGCAGTCTGTAGGCAAGCAGCAACCTTTCATTTTCTATTTAAAATTTGAGTGTAAATAAGAAAACTGAATTAATTGATAACAATAAGGATCAGTATTTGTGTAACGTTCTTGAAAAACACAGCATACTAAGACAAGCACTATATTTAGCAATCCTTCTGCCTTACTCTGCTTCCACTTTCACTTCGTTTTGTTCTGCCTCTTTAGTTGATGAGCTCTTTGCTGAGGAGAACTGCTGTGTGTCTGTACAATGCCTGCGCTGTGAAGCTGTGCTCCCAACAAAGATGTTCAGCTTGGTACCTGCTTAAAGTACATTAATGATTTTGCTATGGCTCCATAATGAAGCTGAGTCAAAAAACTATTGTAATAGTTAGCAATGCAGGCTGCACTCTCTCTATCCACTTTTATTTTCCTTTGGAATCACTGCCACAGTTTAGACCTTTGGAACGGAGTCATGGTACAGCGTATCGCATTTCAATTAATGAAAAAATTCTTTCTTGAAAAGGATTAGAA
>NW_009215548.1:0-19363 GCF_000690835.1 Fulmarus glacialis
GAATTTCGATGGATGGTTACAACATACTCCAGTGTCAGATTCAATCAGAACATGCTGAAAGGTGCTGGTATACCCTGGACGGATACTAGCCACCACCTCTTCGCTAGGACGAGGTGCCTGCGGTGCGTCCACGCCGGCCAGCCCAGACGCTCCCTGTTTGGCTGCGGGGCGGGCGAGGCTCCGCTCCGGGGGGGGGACTGCGGCAGGACACCCCCAGGAGTCCGAAAAGTAAATCAGCTGGAAAACGTAACCACGATCCGCCCAAACCAGGTTGTCTGACTTGAACTTCCCGTCACTTATCTAAGCTTTTCCCTGTTGAGGACTTCAAGGCCTCCCCGTCAATAAACACATTAGCTCACTAACATGCGGATGCCTCTTCTTCTCCGGATTAACCCTTCAGGAGCTGGGTCTTCTTTTGGATTTGTTAGGATATTGATCACAGATCATGTTTGCCTTTCAAACTCTCTTTCTGCTTTGGCCTTGACAGATAGTTTCAGTGTTGCTGTCAAGCAGCAAATTCACTGCAGCCAGACGGAGAAAGGGAGCTGCGGTGAACAGCCCGCGTTGTGCTTCTCCTGGGGTAGAAGAGATACCTCTTCCATAACCTCTAAAGGAAACGTGCTCACCGTCATCACGAGTAACTTGTTCGTATAAGGCATTGCTAATTAAGCAAATACTGAAATGTTAAACAGTGTCAGATATAATATATGTATATTTTCAGTATTAGCAAAAATTGTATTGAATTAAATTAAAATATGCTTTAGCCTAATTTAGTTCTTCTTTTCCTATTGAAAATCATACCCCTTTTCAGTAAGTGTCTGCAAATGTGCATGAAAATGTAAAAGGAAGCCAACTGAGATAGCCCCACTGTTTCTGGTTAAGAACAGATTAAAGAAGCTCTTAGGAGAATGACTTAGAAGAAACTTTGCAAAATGGAAAGGTCATATTTTATGACCCTGCTGACCCAAATGTATGCAAAGATATCAGAATTAGCGACCTATTCTGAAAGCAGATCTTCTGGCTTTTTCACACATGTGGTAAGCTCATTCTCTTAGTTCCCAGAACCTGCCTGAGAATCCAAAATAAAATGTATGCTTGTTTTAGTTAAGGCTACTTGCTATTGCACCTCTCATATATGTCGTGTCCCTCTTTTACACACTCTCTTAAAAATGCAAATGCTCCTGCCTGGCTCAGAATTAGGCAAAGTAGGCGCAGTGTTCCCTTGTAATCTGGACCATGTTCGCAGGTTTTTGAGCTCCTGGTAAATCTCCTTGTGGATAACTTTGCTGTTCCTGTGCAGTTATTGCCTTCTCTTGCCACTCTAATAAATTATACCAAGTCTATATGCTTTGGTTTTAGGGCTGTCTGTTAGACTTAAGATCTTCTCTTTTTTCAATCTAGTTGAGGATTTCTTAGTTTTTCCTCTTTTTATTCTTCTTTTGAGGAAGGATTTTTAAAAATTCTGCCATGGACTGCATGCGAGCCTTGCCTTTCCCAGTCTGCTATACAAAGATTATCCTCTCGCTGTACAACATCTAAGTTCATCCTCTTTCTAGGCATTAAGTTTAATAACAAAAACCCCAAGAAGGTGGTATAAAAACTCATCCAAACCTTGCCTCTGGGCTTGCTTGGCCTTATGGTTCCTCAATCCAGAGAGGTTTAGGCCCTCTTTCCTCAAATGACCACTCCCTTTCCATCTATGTTCTGTTGGGTTTAACAGCAGCAGCATCTTCCTTTGCACATCAGCTGAACTTCTCTAACCGTTCCTGAGCAGGAGGAACATCAGCTAACAAGGTAGAATGTTTCAGGCAAAGAATGCTAAAATGTTATAAATGCATTATAGAAAAATCATGACGTGTGACCCTGTAGCGCACAGCTTGGAGCTCATGTGGCAGAACAGGCAATCATTACAAAGCTCTCATTTAAGTGAAACATCTACATTTTGGGAATTTAATATGCTGTCTCCCCCCATCCTGTCATGTTATACAGAGATCACTTTGCTTCTTTCTGGATATGATTTGGTTCTCAATGTTATTCCTGTGGTTTTTGTTAGTCTCTGTGTTTGCTTTTTGACTTATTCTCATTTAGGCTGCTGAGATTTCTCATTGTCTTCAGAATTCATGTAATGGGCTTGCATCATTTTCTGCACCGTACACTGGGGAAATTATCAATTCAACACATAGCTGCACTGAAACTTTCTTTAAGACGCTCAATAAACATGCAAAGCAAAATGTTATTTACCACCTGACTCACCTGACAACATTCTCTGGAAATTCCTTAGTGCAATGCCAGCATTACCATGACTGGGTCTTAAAACTGTGGCGTAAGCCTAAAGGGAAAGGTTCTCTCCATTTTAATAGTCATGTCAGATAAGAAGCCGGTAAGAGTCACAATTTAAAGAAGTTCTTATCAGGCTGGGAATAATTATACTTTGGGTGCTGCTGCTGGTTTGCGATGTCGTACTCAGGAAGTCACGTCACTTCCCCGCTCCAGCGTGGTGGTGACAGGTCCCTGCTCGTTTCAAAGGCGTGTTGAGAGGATCAGTTAACACTTTTCCATCATTTGCACTATATTAAGTATGAAGTGTCTCTACGCTTAGCTGCTACGTGAGCAACACCGCAATGCGCTCGGCTCGTTGATCAGGCTCCTCCGCGTGAGCCCCTGTGGCCGCCTCTCCTCCGAGAGGCCTGATCCTGCGCCTCTTCACGGGGAAGTGCAGCCTTACTCCCGCGGAGAGTATTTGTTTAAGAGGATTTCCTTTCTCACGCAGGGACAGCAGTAGCCATGCCAATAAGGGTGGGAGCGATTATGAGAGATTGACGGGTGGAATATAATCCCTGTGCGATGCTGATCGGATCTGGTGAAGATTGCGTTTCAAAGGTAGCAGCTCATCCTGCTCCAGGAGTGGTGTTCCACCCATAAATAGGGCTTTAATGAGATCCGACAGGCCTGATTTCTCTGGTGATACAGTAAAACAACACCACCAATTCTGATGGTTTGGGGTCCTGACCTTTAACAAGGACTTGCGACGCAGGGCAAACTGCCCAAGAGAGACAGAGGGGCAGGAGGCCAGGGGGACAAGGTCGGCAGATAATGAAGTGGTCAGCATTGGATTTCTGTCACTCACGGTGGTTAAGTACAACAGTGAGGGACTTCAGTAAAAGAAACTGTCAAAGAGTACATAGAGAAAATAACAGAGACCGGGGAATCTGGGGAGGATTTCAGGTACCTTTCGCTGTGAACTCCAACACTCCGAGTGACTTTGGTAATGAAGAGGGTGAGTGCAGAAATCATGCAAAGAGAGCGAAAGAACAAGGAGGGAGCACGAGAGATTAAAGCGAACAGAGAAGGAAATCCAAGGGGACTCGTCATTTGAGCGAGTGCTGCAGCCAGGTGCTGAGACCCGGAGACAGGAAAGGAAGGAGCCGCAGCAGCAAAACAGAGGTCTAGGCCAGAGGTGGCTGAAGACGGAGCCCTCGATTTACCCGACCAGCGTTGTGGCAGCCGTTTGTGGCCGTCCGGTTGTTCCTGCCCTCCCCGGCAGGTGAGGATGCTCCTGAGTGCTGCCCTGGCCGAGGCCCTGCTGACAGCCACGGTCCCAGACCTGACGGCCACGCGTCCTTCAGCCAAGGTGCTTCCAGCCTCGACCTGTCCCTGGTGCTGGGAACGTCTCTGGGGTGGCAGGGGTGGCTCGTCTCCTTTTAAGTTCCTTTGTGCTGCTAGATCGAAATTTAGTGGGACTGTTAGCTAAGAAAACAACCCATTTGGTATCAGACCACTGGCTGAATTTGAAGAGCGAAACAGTGAAATATAGAGGAAACCAAGACCTATTATTCAGAAGGCACTGACAGGTGATTGTGTCCGAATTTAAGATGTTTCCTTTTCAAGTGTCCTCCTTTAGACCTGGTTTTAATAGAAATATTGCATTACAATTTTGCTAATACGTCTATCTAAGCTAAAAGTGATAGAAATTAAATGCATTTAACCCAAACACTGAAGAATTTTGTTACTGCACAGCAACCCCAAAATTAAGCTGACCAGAAACAAAAGTGAAAATGGAAAGTCATGAATTGGGAAGACATGAATTGGAAAGACATGAATAGGATGCTAGATAGGATGCTAAAAGCAACTAAAATGATAAGTGATGAGTAGGAGAATGTATTTTAAAAGACTTCAGACTCAGTAGCCTAAGCTAGTTTTATTTACATGAAGAAAAAAATAATATATTGGTTTAGCATTGCTGATCCATTTAGTCATGTTCAACGGCCTACAAAGACAAAAATCATTAAATCAGATGTGTACAGGACTTACTTATACGGAGTAAAATAACCTTTAGTCTCAGCTATCCAACTATAAGAATGGCTGCAGAGCGCAACCTGCATCCATATCGGCTTCAGTTAATGAAAGGTTTGCTCTTTAGTTGTTTTTTCCTTATTTGGGGGTCTTATTGTGGCTTTTTTTCTTTTGTATATGTGAACATTGAAGCCGGGCAACCTGTTAGAGAGGTGAATTGCTTGATTACACTGCATTGTTTTAATTTGTCTTTGGATGAATTCTCATAAGCTTTCATGAGAAAATCTCCCATTAGAAGCATTCGTTTAATTTAAGAACAGTTGGGAGAGGAAGGGTTGAGATGACAGATGGAGACTGTGGGTGTCTTATAAGAGGGAGCTGAGCTTTCTGTATTTATCTTTTTGTGGCACATAGTTGCTGTTCTCTGCTGCTTCCATTTTTTTAATCTGTGCTTTTTTGTGCAGTATTTCTTAGAAATCTCTCCTCTTTTGTACTGTAAGTCTAATAGATTTCATTAGTTTTTCCTGTACTGTGTCAGCTTTGAAACATAACAATATAACACAGTATAGGGATGCAGCCTGGTAAGAAAGCAGAATAAAATAGGCTGAGCCTTAACACGTAGATTTCAATCCAGTTTTGAATTGCATAGTATTTAGCAGAGAAACGTACTGAAATGTAGAGCCGATTTCTTCACTAAATCATCTTACTGTTTGTCCAGCAAGAGGTATGCGTGTGCTGAAGACAGTTTTCTAGCTGTGCCGATGCCTTCGCTATGTAATTAAAGGTTCACGGTCAGAAAGTGGCCTAAATCTCACATTTAACTTTTATTTAAATTAGTATAAAAGTAAGCATAAGGTTTCAAAGCATTGATCTTTAAAAAGCATGTCTATAAAAAATGTAGGATTTCTGAGTGTAAATGTGCACTGTGGTGCAGGCAGTTCAGCTTGCAAAAGCTGCATGAAAACCAAATACCTTTAATAGTGTAAGTAAGCCAGTAACAGAAATGAGGACAATAGCTTTGTTTTATAAATACGTAAAATATCAACATACGCAAATACAAATACATTCATATGAAGAGTCCAGCTGATGACAATATTTTGATAATCAGGTCCCTGATTTGTGACTTACACCTCTTCTAACGGTCTTTAAGTTATAATGACAAATGATTTGTAAGTTGTAATGCCTATGCATTAGGACTGCCAGGCCCCTTCACGAAACCAATTAAAATTTAAAAGTAAAATTAAATCCTGTTAAAGTAAGATGGAAAACAGTGGAATGTTTGTTCCATATAAAACTTGCTTTGCGCTGCAATATAAGAAGCAAGCTATAAATATAGGGCAAAAATTTCAAACATTAGTCTGACTTGTTCTCACTGTGTTACACATGAATTTATTTGTATCTATATGTGCTATCCCTAATTTGCATTGCACATAACAAACCAGTTGATATGAGAAGCAAAGTACATTCATTAGATTTTTGTTACTTTTACATGGAGTTTTTAACTTAATATGACCGAACCAGAATTCCAGTTTTTTCCTTACCCTTCACAATTTCTGAATGATTTTATCATTCTGTGTTCAAATAATAAAACCTCTTTTCCAAGGCTCCGTCATCTCTTGCTCTGATTACCGCAGCCACTTCTTTTTGTCATTCCACACGTTTCAGTCCATATAAAATATACTGCTATAAGTCTTCCTTAGTATTTGATTTGTCCGTTTTATCCCTTCAGATCTCTTGTTCTTTCTCCATGCCTCCTTCCTAACAAGTCAAGCTTCAAGTTCACCACCTCCAGTCCTTCCCCTTCCTGTTTAAGTTGATGTTCCTGTAGTCTCTCCATCAGCTTTATCAGAAATTGAACCTCTACGCTTATTTCTCTTTATTCTTTTAAGCTCATAAAAACATCTCCGTACTGTCTTGCATCTGTATCATCTGTATCACTTCCCACAAGCTGAACTGCAAAGCTGCTACTTTCTCCTCTCTGAAGTCTGCACTGGACCTACACAACTTGGCTTTTCTTTCTTTAAGCTGTAGTCTCCCATGACGATGTTGGAGCTGTATTCCATCACCGTAATACCGAGCTCATCAAGGACCTACGTGGTGAGCTTGATTTGGCCACCACTGGTGCTGAAAGGATAGGAACGGTCTTATTTGCTCCGTGAGAAAGGGCAGCATCCCACTTTACTCCGGGATGGTTGGCAGTGTCGCATGGCTGCCCTTTCTCCTGCAGTCTGGAAGACATCTCATCCCGCTTAGCTCCCTGGGAGCCCTGACCTGCTCCGCCCCTTGTCAATTCTCCAGCTCTGTAGGACACACTAACCGGCTTCCAGCTTCCTCCTTCTTCCTCGGGGCATTGCTGGCTCTGTTGCAAACTCCTCTCCGGTAGATTTTCTAATATCAGCTGCCCCAACCCTGGAATTATTATCCTGTGACCCACTGTCTTCATGAACAGATGAGTAGACAGGGACATTCCTACATCTGTCTTTTCCTGCTGTCCTGATTTATTACTCTGTAAAATAATAAAACGTTAAAAAGGTTGAACCTGAACTGAAGCTATGACTATGACCCTATTAATCAAACTGTTGGAGAATTACTTTTTATTAGGTGCCTTACGCACTGATCCAGTCCGCTAAAAAGTTGGCCTGAAACATAGTCTAAATACTGAGTATTGGGCCCGGGAAAAGCAATTCTCGGTTGCTTTGTGTTCTCTTACAGTGTATGACCATACAATGTCACAGACCCCAAAGCAGCAATAATGCGAGCAGTTCAGAGAGGAAGACAACCAAAAGCTGTCCTGATGTGCTGGGGAGGACGCAGACAGCTACAGGAGAGCTCCTCGGTCTCCTCCTGACACGGAGTGATGCTGCCATGTTTCTGAGCACCTCTCATACAGTAAGATTTCATAATGTGGTGCATCATTTAGAGAACCGTTATGTATGTATTTTGAATTCTGAAGTCCCTCCTGATGCAGAGACACCTCTGGACTGGAAAATGAGAGCATGAACACGATGGCATTAGCCAGCAGTTTCAGGCAGAAATAGCACTGCCACCCAAACGAGCCCACACAGCGTCTCAACAACTTTTTGAACCTACTTTTGGTGAGCCATAACTTTTAAAACTTTCCGTACGTTCAAGACTTGAACCAGGCTCTGTGGCAGTCGCTGGTCCCACCCTGGCATGAGAAGTGTCTCCAGCTGGCAGAGGCTGGGGCTGGGCAATCTCTGCTGCTTCTCCATGCCAAGCAAGTAACTCTCGCACTGGTGCTTAGCGGGATCTCAGGGGAAAGGGGCTGAAATCAAACCATTGCTTTTTCTCTGTGGAGGAGGTATTTAAGTACTGTCCATGTTTGCTCCATGAACCCTTCCCACACGGTTCCCATTTCCCATCATGAAGAGCTGGTGGTGCTGGTGGCAGGCGCCATAGCCGGGCCAGCATGCGTGGCCGGCGTACAGGCTCATCAGGCTCTCCTGCTCTGCCAGCCATCACGAGCGTCTCTTATCTCAGCCGTCGATGCCACGCTCACTTGATGTCTCAGTTCCAGAGCAGAGACACTCCAGATGCTATCTGGGAAGGCTCTGGCCCCAAAAATATTTAGTTAGCAACCATTCAGTTAAGTGGAATTGACTTTTTATCGGCTTTCCTCTGTACGTCTGCCACCACTGAAGGCCGTTTCCTCCTTCCCTCTTCTCTGCCTGTCAGTCCGCTCCACATTCCTATCGGCAGCCGTTAGCTCTGATCAATACTAACCACTGTGTAACAGCTCACGCATGGCTGCCTTAGTTTGCATCGATCAGACCCTTCTTCCAACAGGTAGCCGGCTATTTGAGGCAACGACTTGAGATAAACACCTACTTTTACTTCAGGCTAATTCATGACGGAGGGGTTTCAAGGAGACCCAGTGCCCTACTTCAGAGACTCACAGAGATCAGAGACTCGCAGCAACTTCTCTCCTGCCTGAGATTATACGAGACCATGTTATTTTCCCCGTCCCTTCTAAAATCCAGCCTGTAAAAATGATGCTATCCAAATACTTTCAAAGGACCTAGACCGAAAATTACACCTCAAACTATTCTAGGTAGGAGAACTTGGTGGTTTGGAAAATTAAGAACGTGAGTGCTGATTAGAAATGGGGACGGGATGACCAGCTGGGCAGTAGGCGTCTCGTGACTGCCCCGCCACAGCTTCTCACCAGCAGGCCCTCTTCTGTGGCAGTGTGGTGCCCAGGGGCCGTGTCCCTGCGAGCACCCCGTGCTCCGGCGGGACGCAGCATCCCTGGTCTCCAGCACAGCCAGCCCCGACCCAGCACCCGGGCACCGGCCCAGCGCTCCCGTGGGGCTGGCTGGGAGCCACGGGGCACCCGCGGGAGGAGGCTCACTGTGCAAAGGGGTATAGCCTAGAAACCATATCAATACTAGCAAACATTTAGCATCCTGATAAATCAGATTATTTTGCTGAAGCATAAGGCACACAGGCTCCAGGACAGCATCTTCGGGCCATCTGTCCTGTTTAGATGCCATAACATAACATGGAGATAAAGCGCTATGAACATCAATAGGAGGAATCTCTGCAAAACTAACCGGCAAACAGCAGTATGCTGGCAATCCTACTCCTCCTACACTTGCTGCTGTCCCGAAAACTGCCAGCATTTAGGAAAGTAGCAACCGTTTTGAAGGAATCCTAACAGATGTCTTTGCACAGACACGCTCACTGCACATACACACTCCTGAATCAGACCCCCCTTTGCAGCTTTGATTTGTAGGCTTAGAGAGAGGAGAGGAGCACACACAAAAGCAAGTGCCTTTGCCAAAGGTGAAGATGCAGTTCTTAACCTGACTGCTAAAAAGCCCGTAGATCAGACACGTCCAGCCCGGAAAGCCTCTTGCAGAAGTTGCAAACTCTTTTCTGCTTAGTTTATACCTGTGCCAGTTACAGAGGCAGAAGGGCCGCAGGGCTGCTATGTCAGCTACAAACTTTCCAGTGAAATGAGTGTTTATTATTATAGGTTTGATGCCATTCCCAAAAGGACCTAATCAACAAGTAATAAGGCCTCAAGAGAGCAATTAGAAACCTGAACTTTAACTCCCTCATAACCACAGTGTAGAAAGCAACTTTGCTTTGGTTTTGGGTATGCAGCCTGGTATGTTACCGAGGAAGAAATAATGAGAATCTGAAATATAAAATAATTGCAGACGAGTATTTGAACTTGAACAATGAGGTATAAGATTAGTTTCTATGGCAGGGTGAATGTGTGCCTGGCAAAAAGCACTAACAGTTTGGGGAGATTCATGCTCAAATATACAGCCTCTAGTATATCTGGGTTTTTTCAATGCTTCTTCCTAGCTTTAGACAATCACCAAGGATGTTCAGTGCCTGCATACTTGCAGCATCTGCCCCTCTTCAAAAAAAAAAAACACCTCAGTTTTCCCACTTGTAAAATAACAATAATATCTGCCTACATGCAGAAGTTTGAGATGCGTGGTTTGTTTGAAACTTGTTTTGAATAATTTGGATAGGACATTTCAGACAGGAACTGCACATTGAGTAATTCTTGCCATAGAAAGTCACGTGGCTATGGAAAGCAAAAAATTGCATAAGAATACATCTGCATAGCACGGCTGCATCAGTGAGTATTGCCCAAGAGGGCTAATACTCCTTACTGCCTACTTCCTTACTGTGAGTAAGGAGGAAGCACTTGACTTTGCAGGTCTTTATGCAGAGCCATGGCAGCACTAACGTGCACCCACGGATTAACATTCATGTTATTTGAAACTTAAGAGGTACGTTTCTAAAGAATGTTACAGAGTTAAAGTTTTTTTTTTCAATTTTTTTTTTCCCCAAATACCGTTTTTGAAGGCCATTTCCCCTGGCAGAACATCTGTCTGCATGTAGAGAAGAGAGCTGTGCTTGTTGCACATTTCCATTTCAATAGGAACTATAGAGAGAAAGCAAATACTATTGCGATACAAGAAGCCAAGAAGAAAAAATTTCTCATTCTATAAGGTTGGTTGTCCATTTTGAATTTCTTGACTCTTCAGCAGCCTTAGTGGGTTTCTAGATCACGGCAGGACAAGCAGACTGACCTCTGTGTAGTAGTAGTCGGTGCCTTGTGAGATGAGTATAAAGTGCATTTTTTTTTTACATTATTGGCTATTGCAAGTCCTCCCTTTCCAGAGAGTGTGGGGTAAGGGGTAACTAAGCCTGCTGCAGTGAGCATCCTCAGCAAGTCTACGGCACGCATCTCCATTGCGTGTCCACCAGAACTGGCCCTGCTTGGCGGAGGCTTAAACCAAACAGGATGAAACCGATGCTGGCTGGTTAGGAGAAACAGCTGAAGAAGCTGGCAGTGGCAATGTCTGCTGCTCCGCTGACAAGGACGGTGCATGTCTTCCAACACTGCCTCTTCTGACCAACTCAAAACTAGTATTTTTCCTGTTGTGCAGTTGTCAATGCAGAAGTAAAAATAATACTGAGTAAACAGTGACAACCAGGAGAGATATTGCTGTAAGGACTGAAGCAGAAGTACTGCTTAATTGTTCCTAGGAGAGAGGGCAGGGATATCCCTTCCCTGAAGTGAGTGTCCTGCTATCAGGAATGATCAATATCACGAGGAATAGGATAAAACTCTGGGAGCATGCTGTAGAGCAGCGTCCAGGGGAGACACTTTAATATACTGTAGTTTTCCCTGGAAGGTACGTAAAGCCAACAGGCGCTGGCAGCACATGTATGGCTTGCCATGGCCCTCGGCTGACTGCAGTTACGTATAGGTACACACGGCTTTTGCAGCAACAGTTACAGAGCTGTCGAGGTGAGGTCCTGCTCTCTTTTGGAGGCGGGAGCATCAAACTTGGACCAGAGCTGCACACTTCCCGCTCAGACTTGCAACTGGGGGTGCTGGTGGTGCCTCCACGGTCCCGCACCGAGCCCGGGATGCCATGGCCCGGCGCAGGAGCCAGGAGGGCTCTGTCCCTGCCAGCCGCGGTGCCAGGGAAGAGGGGAGAGCTGAGCAGACCCAGGAGCCTGAAGATCAAGGTGAACTTTTAGATATCCCAGCCTTAAATAAATTCAAGGTCTTCATTTGATGTATAAAATGGAGCCAGCAGAGGGAGTGAAATGCAGGGACACTGTACTGTCCGTGGAAAAAGGAGCTGCTGGTTTTGATCCAGGTGCGGCTGGTTCAATGACACTTCTCAAAACCCATCGTGTGGGCGCACCGGCTCAGTCCAGGGCCACAGGTAATGCGGGTATGGATTAATAGAGGCAGGTTATCACTTGTAGGAGTGAGAGGTTGTCTACTGTATCATTATCAATGTAAGAATAGACATTTTGGGGGCTAACGCTGTATGTTTCCAGTATGAAGAAGGTAACCAGAGGAACCTTAACTTCTCAAATAATTCCTGTTCTGAGGGGTTCTGAGTGCTGTCCCCACAAGTAGGTTCAAATGCTTTATGTTTCAGTTGTTCTGGCACTGTTCACATGATCCTGTGAGTGACCATGTAAAATAGTGAGGAGAAGCCTAAAACTAAGCATGCTGATGTTGCTCCCTTTCTCTCTTATGCCTCCTAAATGTCCTGGTCTTGGCATTATCTTGAGCACTAAATGTGGATAGACATGCTTACAAATAGCTTCTTTCTGATTTCTTAGTTAACCTCTTCAAAAATGGGAATCTTACAAATGGATTAGTTCTTCAGCATCCACTTAGGATTTTTTTTAGACTCACCTTTAATGTGTCTTCAAAGATAGAAATAGTTTCCTCTTTTGATGAGTGTTGGCCATCTTTGTTCACCATTTGATTAGAAGAGATAGGAAATGATCTTTATTAAACCGTTTATAATGTGTAAGCTTCCTCCTAGCTACTTCTGAAGGAGAACTGGCAGGAAAATGCCAACTTTAGTGGTCAGAGACCACTGTAGGACTTGGACTGAGAGGCACAACACACTCATTTTAGAGTTATTCTTTTTTTACTCAAGCTGAAATTTCTGAACAGTAACAATAAAACACAAATTCTACAGCCATGGATTCACAAAAGGCCTGTGCTCTTTGCCCTAGGACTAGTGCTGTGAATTCTGCAGCACAGCTCTAATCCCAGTTCCCAAGTGCCGGTTTGCTGCGCCCGTACGGTGCACAGATCACGGCACAGCAAAGCAGAGGGAATCGCGGACGGAGCTGCCAATCTGATTCAGAGTGGATGGTCAAATAAAAGGTGGAAACTGTGGACAACTAAAGGAGTTTGAGGGGACTCACTTCATTTTATCTAGTGAGGAGGCTTCACTTGCTGTTGTCCATCGGTGGGAAGTTCCAGTTTGGGTGTGCCAGATTTCCCTACGTGTGACTTGAACCTGCCGTTCAGCTGTTACTGACAGGCATAATGTAGGTTGTTACGTTGAGATTTTTTGTTGTTGTTGTTGTTTTTGTTTAGATGACACTGGAATTAAGAAAAATTGTAGCTAGGGGGAAAAAAAAAGAAAAAAAAACCTAACCAAGTAAACAGAAGGTTGGTGAAGCATCGCTTGGAAGTGTGTTTTTCTGAAAATCATCCCCAGCCTGGATATTTTTAGAAAGTTTCCATTCAAAAAGTGCTAAGTACTCATTCCTCCAATTAAGGTTAAGAAGAATTTTTTTCTGCCAATTCAGTACTATATTTGATATCTGAGGGCAGGCGAATGCTGTTGTGAGTCTTAGCTTTCAGGTTGCTGTTTCATACCTCCAAGATGTAAATGATAATTTCCCAGAAATATGGGCAGTTTGAAATAGTGATGTAATCAGTATACACAATAAACAGTTGTGTTCTTCTGTATCTGATCTTCCCTATTCTGTATCTGTGTACTATGATGAAGTTTGCTGCATAAATTAGACTGGATTTGCTTCCAGTGGGTCTGCCTAGTGATGGTAGCTGGAACAGGCTGTACATTTGGGACCTTTTCAGATGTATCACTATATAAAAGTGAGTTGGTCTCGCTTGGCACTCGTTTCATCCCAAGTTGTGGTCAATCTGTACCTGAAATACAGAGTTTAGGACTTTATTCTCATTTACTTTAGCTTTTAATTTATTTTAGCTTTGTAATGTTTTCAGTCAGTGTTTGATTGGCGTATGTGCCAGTATGCGATAAATATTGAGAACTGAAAGTAGTCTTTTAGTCCAAAATGTCTGAAAACTTTTGCTGTATAGGGTGCAGATAATGAGTCTGTAATAAGTTTATCTCAGCAATTCCTACTCATTGACCATAACAGCAAGAGCTGGAATTGATGGAGCTTTATGAAAGGCATTTAACACTAGTGTATCAACAGGCAAGCTTTGTGGTACGGCTGGCTGGTGACCTGATAGCTCTGATTCTCTTTTCCCTGGAAAAGAAAATTCAATGCAGAGGTAGTTTGGGATACAAAATATGATGTGATCAGCCAGCAGGGTCCCAAGAGTCAATGTAAGGGTCTCCTGGGTCTGTAATATCATTCCAGTAACCAGGTGTTTGGAGTTAGACTTCTGCTTTGCAGGACTGTTGAGAAATTTCCAACTTTTTACAGTCTCCTCTTTCCAGTATCCCATGTTGTTTTCAACCAGAAACTAGTCATATAGTTGTATATACTATATGCGTTATTTCTGAAAAGTCTTTGAATTTTCAAAGAAACATTTCTTTCAGCAAAATACAAAAATGTAACAAGTTGGTAGTCTCAAAAATCATGTTGAATATTGTGGAATTAGCTTAAAATAAGTTTTCCCTCCTTGAAATGAGATCATATTTGTGCCTGGATCAAGCAATTCTGCACCAGTCTTGAACTTGTTAAAGATGAAAATCAGAATAACCACTGCAATATTTAAAAGGTAAAATGAGAACAAAATGGCATTTGGCCAATGTTTATGAATCACAGAATAGGATCATGAAATCATAAGAATAACCACCAAAAGGTAAATAAATTACCCAGCCTACTACTTATTTTCATGTACAGTTTGACACAAAAGCTGAAGCCATGAATGATTTATACCTGTTTTAACAATAATACTCATTTTCCTGAAAGATGGTCAGCACTCAGGCTGCTGTGGGCACCGTGCCAGTTGTTGAAAGGTTAATGTCTCAGCAGCAATACATTAAATTATGAATTATACCAGTCCCAAAATGGAAGGTTATTAGCTCAGTATGTTTAATTAGCCCGGCTCGAACTTTGCCATCTGCTAGCACTGCCCATCACTAATGCACGGCCATGTGGAATAGGAGGGTTGGAAATAAGATGCCAGAAGCAGGAGACCTTCCACTTCCATGCAGCCTAACCTCACCTGCTGAGCCTGCGCGGGATGCCGACGCGCTGAAATCCTTGGTAGGTCCAAAGGCTCATCCACACGCCTGGCTCCGGTCATGTCCTCCTTGGTAACAACCAAGCTGATCCCCAGACCCCGAAAAGGCGCTGCCTGCCGCACGGACCACACTGAACGCTGCAGAGAGTTCAGGAGCACGAGGAAAACACATCGTGTTTTCTCCTGAGTCCTCAGGGCCAGTTCTCCTGCCAAAACATTTGACTGATGTTTATAAATTCTCATTAGAGTTGCATCCTTACCATGAGAGGAAAAGGAAGAAAGGTGAGGGCCCAACGTGTACCTGAGCAATGAATGTGCCAGAAAATGAGGAGCCTTCCTAAGGAGAGGTCTGGCGCTGCAGTGGCCAGAGGCACTGGCAGCATCGCGACGGCTGGGTCTGGAACAGCAGGGCATCCTGCAGGCCAGCACTCGGATGTGTAGGAAGCAACAGCTCATGGTGATTTTATTTGCACAGCACCTCTTGACAATAATGGCACAAGGCTACAATATTTAGTTTTTCAATAAATATTTACATTTTACCTCTATTTTTTAAAAGAACAAACAATAAATTCTGTTGATTTTTTTGTTCGTTAAGACTATGTGATACTTTTAAAATATGATGCACTAAGTATTACTATAAGTAATTATCCACCATTATTATGAGGGTGCTTTTGGGGGGCTATGTGTTAAAACTCAGATCAGAAGTGTGCCCTGGAAAGTGGAATGTACAAACATGGGGAAAGAACCAAAGTTGTAAGAAGCCAAACACAGTCTTATTTTTAATTCTTTTTTTTTCCAGGTAGGATAACCTTGCCAAGGAGGAGAGGAATTTGGACAGACTTAACATACAGCCTGTGCACCTTCTGCTAGCTGGACACTAAAATGAAGAGAGAATTTATTCATTCTCATCCCGGCGTAGTCCACCAGAATTAAAAGACGTTTTAACCTACAAGGGAGATTGGGTCAAACACTTACTAATCCACCCCAACCTGTCTACATAAAGAAGCCTGTTTGATTCCTCTGGCTATCAAGGCTCCACATTTCTCTGTTGGATGTGAAGAGTAAAGAAAGAGCCTGGCAGGAATTAGAAGGTGTCCAAGTCAGCGTAAGAGACAACACCAGGTAGAGGCTCAATTCCTTTTTCTTAATTTTCTTACAGTAATTATTTCTTCTCCTCCCCTTGAGTTTTTGCTGATTCCCTCTTCTTCACATTAGTAAAGCCTCTGTACTTGTACTTCTGGAGCAGGTGGCATGGTTGGAATATTGGAGCAATATGTATTTGACATGAAGACAGAACTAGTAAGTAAATGGAAGATGAATTGATCAGAGGAAAGGCAAAGGATGGAGGGGATAAAATAAAGGGAAGGAAAGACAAGAATAATACCTTGCCTGTGTACTACAGTAATTTATTATTTTTATACGCCCAGGGTGCCCAGGGTGTACAGTATCTGTTTTACTGAACAAATGGAAAAAAGAGTTCTCAGCCCCAAACAGCCAACATATTAATTTATAATGTGACAGCCTGATGAAACAAGTAGTCAGGCCAGTGCGACGAGGAATAATTTAGTGCTTGCGGAGCATGAGTTACTTTATTTTGGTATCCGCACATGTGTATGCCATCAGATGGAAGTCTCTTGGTTTTGTAATAACTTACTGTAGAAGAAAAAATTTCTCTTTCAGGAAAGTTCTGAGTGAGGGGGGGTGTCTGAGGGCACGGGCGGGTGTTGTATCTGGAGGAGCAAAGAGGCCGCCATTTCAATACGCTGTGAAAGAAGGAGTGACAACCTGAATCACAGCCTGGCAGCAGAGGCATGAGGGAGTATTGCAAATCCCCCCTGACCGGGGTGCAGGGACACTTGTAGCGGGCCAAGACGTGGTGGAGAGTAGAGAGGAAAGAAAAGGACTTAGGAGGAAAAACTGGAGCAAT
This sequence comes from Fulmarus glacialis, assembly GCF_000690835.1. Lineage (NCBI taxonomy): Eukaryota > Metazoa > Chordata > Aves > Procellariiformes > Procellariidae > Fulmarus > Fulmarus glacialis. Next base: position 16,503 of record NW_009215548.1, read on the forward strand.
TGCTCTGAGCCATCTAGAGCTGGAGTTTCTAATGAGCCATGCAGACGGGACAGCAAGGAGATGACCTGAAACAACACGCTCGAACAGGAGAGGGTTCCAGTGCAGACGCAAACCTGCTGTGACCACAAAACCAGGGGAGCAATAGCAAAGTTGTTTTCTAACACAGTTATTGCCACTTCAATTGCAGTTTTATTCCAAAAGCAAATTCCAAAGTTTTATGTCCATAAAGGTTTAGACATAAACAAGAAAGAAGTCAGGAAAGTGGTATGTACTGTATAAACAGTTCCACTTTATAATTAATGCTGGAGATCAGGGGAGCAGGAACAGCTACGCATGTGTGGTCATTCAGATTTACTGTTGGTCTTATTAAAACCTAGTTCTGCAATAATTTTATGCCCAGGTAGGGGCAGAAAGAGAGCAGGATGCCCCCAAGCAACCCATAAATAGTGTGGTGAAGACAAAGCGTTTATTACTTAGCTTCACAAAGGCTCTGTAAGTGCTCTCCCAGGGTATGTATACTTGTACCCCAGATGCCAATTCTGCAAATTAGCATTATTCCTCAAAATACTATGTAAACAGAAGTCATTTGAATACTTGATTTCATCAGACACAGTCACACATGGAAACGTCAATATCTTTCTTTCCCTGTTGCGGAATGAGCAGAGGTTTTCACTGCCTGTCTTTTTATTTCTCTTGGAGTATCGTTACTGATGAAAAAGCCTGGCAAGGTCTGGGATCTATTCAGAATTCATTCTGCAGGATTTTGTCCCATCTCATTGCCCCGTGCTGTCTTAAGAGCAACTCTGGGGCATAAACTTTCCCATTTATCACTGACGTGTGCTATTTTTGAGTCTTCTGTTTAACAGTTTAAATTACTATGCCAAAAGTTATTTCATGGCTGAGACACATAGGGAATTACAGGGATTTGAGATCCTATCAAATCAGCTTTGGGATGTCCCTTTTTTGTAAGTAGAAAAGCTACCAGGAAGTTCAGCTCAGGTTTTGCTGATGGGCTCTTATTTTATCATTGTGCATCCTACAACTATAAGTTGTTAAAATTTTAGAAACTTTCACAATTTTTTAATCCGTGTTTGTATTGCATTTCATGTAGAAACAGGTACCTTAGTTAACAGGACAACAGGGTGAGAGAGACCCATAAAATCACCTTTAAATGACAGAATCACTTCCCTAGATAAAATATAACGGATGAAAAGGTGAGTATGTCAGGATTTTCCAGGGCTAAAAGCAAGTGTTGCATTTTAAGGATGCCTATCTCTCCGGTTCAGTGGGATAAAGATACACATTTGATACTGAATTTTGCAGGATATTGGACTTTAACATCCTTACATTAGAAAAGTTGCCACTGACCAGGAGGCCAGTGCAAGGAGGTGCCACATTTGCTGGGAGGGAGAAAGCACTTTTATAGCAGTTAATTTTCTTTTTTAATCATACTTGTTTGGCCCTGCTGATGTTTTGAATTGTAAGAATTAATTCCACGGAAATAGGAAAGGAAGAAATGGGTAAGTGAGCACCATCAGTGGTGCACTGTAAATGGGCACCGTTTCGTGGTACTCCATGCAGCCTTCGTTGGTGCATCTGGAAACACATCAGGCAAATTTACGCCAGCCTTACATGCTCTGCTCCCTCACGGCGAATTAGTATTATTCCCATTCTACAGGACAAAAAACGGAGGAGTGAGTTTTGAAGATCACCCCCATATGCCTTTGTCTTTGGGCACTTCTTACTGCTCTGGCTAGTTCTTCAGTGCAGACAGCAAGTCTGTGGCTGAGCTAGGAATAGAAGCCAGGCCCTTGTTCCAAGTCCCAGATCCTCAAGAGTATTTTTAGGCACTTAATACCATTAATTTCATACTCTTTTTGGCCAAGGATCTTAGAAACAAGATCACGCTTCCTGAAATAATTTTTAAAATCACACTTATGTGCTCTTGGACAGTTTTTTTTCAGGGATTGTGTAAAGTTTAGCCCTATTTAGGAACAAATGGGCTTCAAAATCAGTTTTGGGAAGAGTTGTGCATGAACTGTGCTTTTGTGCAGCCTCAAAGTATGACTAAGGATACAGAGGAGATGGTGCAGAGTCTTTGTCTTCTGCAGGGCAAACAGTACCTGTTCGAGAGGGGCTTTGGCAGAGGGCAAGGGAGGGCTTTGTTTAAAGGCCATACGCTTCAGGGTCCTTTTTCGCTGTCTCTGAAAGGCAACATTCTGTGCTTCTGTATCCTCTTTATTTTGGTTGCAATTTCCTTCTCTCAAACACAAAATCTTTTACATTTAAATTACAGCAAGACCATTGTTCACCAATATTTTGATTCAAACGACGCTAGGACACTCAGGGCACCCAGAAGCCCCGAGGACAGCAGGCCTACAACGCGCTGGAGCTTTTCCAGCCACAGAGATGCGGCCCTTGCTCGGACAGCACACACTGGCGTGTTAAAGCTGACTGAAAAGGCATACAGAAATACACAGATTTCTACATAAATCATATTTTTATTGTGCTAACTCAGCAAACCCAGTTCAAGCCCTGCTCCTATCTATTATTAATTAATTGATTTCCTATAAGCTCATTATTTAGTTCGCTGTGACTTCCTCACAGCGTGCACAGCTTTGCAGACAACGGATGACAGTTCCTGTCACAAAGCGCAAACACATCGAAAACACCACGTCAGGCAAAGGCAGGAGAGCAGCACAAGCAGCAAACTGGCGAGTGGCTGGGCCGCGGCGTGCCACGCCGGGGTTATCCTTCTCTTTTTGGTTACACACCCCAAGACCCCGACAGCTTTTGCTGTGCACTCTCCGTCCTCTGATCCTCACGGTCACCCATTTGGCCTGTCCCACAGGCCTGTGGCC
>NW_009215549.1:0-3115 GCF_000690835.1 Fulmarus glacialis
CCCGCCGCAGGCAGCCGGTGTTAGATGCGGCCTGCAACGTCCAGGCTCTGTCTTTTACAGCCTGATCGTACCTCCCGGGCCAGCCCGCACAACCGAACGTCACGCCCAATGGTGAACACTTGTGTGATCCAGCACCCATATCATCACACACCTCCAAGGCGAGGAGAAATAGGCTACTTCTGTAGCGGAATTATTGATTGCAAGGCGGGGGAGTTAATAATTTTCTTCCATGAACTGGATCCTATAATCAAGTCCCTGCAGGAGAGAATGATTAACAAGCTGGAGAGTTCGGCTTTTAAGGAAAATTTAAAGCTGACAGAACTAGCCTGGCATAGTTTGGATGATACCAGCTAAAGGGAAACACGATAAATAATTAGCAGGATTTGGAGGTGCAAATACCAGACAGAGAAAAGTTTAGTACAGTAAACAAGAGAATAACTGGGACAAATGACCCAAGATTTAAAAAGGAAATTAAAGGAAATAACTGGCTAAACATCAGCAGGTCACTCTTGGCAGTAAGAGCTGTGTGACTGTGAACAGAGTTTCAATGAGGATGCTTGTTATCTGAGTCATTTCAAGGGCTGAAGGATAAACTCTGGCATGGTTTTCTACCTGTGGTTCACCTGAGACTCTAGGGATTGCTTCTATAGGAATGCAAGGCTTTTACTAAACTGGAATTTGCTGTACAAGGTCTACACCTCTTTAGAAGACCCCTATATTGATCAAGTCTCATGCCCTGCTCTAGCAAACAGCACACACAGAGCGTTTCAGGCCCATCCCGCACATACATCTTTCTCAACTTAAGTCTGCTTGATATTCTTCTCAGGTTTAATTTTCCAGCTTTGCTGCAGCAAGCCCCATGGAGGGAATGTACCCTGAGATTGTGTTGCCTGCCTCAGCACTATTCCTCTGATTTTCCACCGGGGTCAACCAGGTTTTTATGCTGGTGTCATGCCTTTGGAATGACATCTGGAGAAGCCAGTCCTTAGCTTGTCTCTTCTCACAGTGTCGTTCAGGTTAATGATATGTTGCAATATTTTGACATGTTCTATTTATGGATCCAAGCTCAAAGGCTCGGCAGGCACCAACATCTCTGAGTTATAGAAGGGACACTTCCGTTTAAAGAGAGGTAGAGTGCTTCTGCCTGAAAAGTTCCTTGGTAACAGAGCCAGCAGTAAAATCCGTGTCTTCTCACTTGTAGCCTCAGGCACTAACTAACTGAACATGTTACCTCCCACATAACTGTGTCAGAAGGAGAGATTTTGCTTTGCAATCCACCTGCTCTTTCCATCTGATTCACTCTGGGGCTAGAGCCCAGCGCTTGGGAGACCAGATCCAAAAGCTGTCTCTCAGGCAGAAGACTGCTGGGTGCCACCGCGAGGACCGTGACACTTTAGATCCTGCCTTCCTCACTGCTTACGTGAAACAGAGGAGGTGGGGAGTCCACATTTATGGTTCCTTTGCATTAACAAGCCATGTCTTCCAGCCCAAACATGGTGTGTGCAAACATAACTCTGCTCTTCCCACCTCCAAGGACTGCCTCATCTCCTTAATTGCACGCATCCCCCGACTTCAGCTGAGAACCGTGGCTCTCTGTGTTGTCTCCTCCATCCAGTGCATAAAGACGGTAGAGCTCACCCCCTTTGTCCTTGCTGTGTCACTTGGTGTTGCCAGGCTGAAGCAAGACAAGAGGTGATATTTAGCAGCCTTGGGATAACCTTGAGGGCCCCAAGGAAAGCTGGCATTTGGTGCTGTACCTGCTGCAGTCTGCTGTCCTTTGGCAATCTCACCTGACTTGGAGGAGTAAGTGGCGGAAGGTGCAGTCATGGTTTCCAGAACAGCATTGCACCCTCATATTGTCACCAAATTCCACTCTTCTAGGACATTTTATCTCTCTAAAATACTCTTTCAGCTTTTATTAGATCAGTCTACTGGACAGAATATTACTTCTCATCAAAACTGCTTTGATGTTCAGGTGCTGAGCAACTGCAGAGGCAGATATGCCCGTCTTGTTTCAGAGCTGCTCTACCAAGCTACTGATTTCCAGTATCAGGCATAAATTTGCACCACAGGATACCACCTGGGCTGTACTCCTGTGCCCCTGCCCTTCTTTTAACAGGGAATTCAGTCCCTGAATTCCTGTGCTGTAAGCCACCAGTCTGCAAAATCCTAGTGGCATGTTTTGATACAGTCAGGAGGTTGGTGATCAGCTGTGTTCACCCCAGCAAGCTGTCCGGACCCTCCATGCATCTCAGCCCCCTTGCATGCCCCGGTGCATGGTCCCTAGCGCAGGAGAAGGAGCCCTGTCCCATGCATGGTGGCCACCTGATTTTAGGGATGGTTTTAGCTGCCCAACCTCAGCTCTTCTCAAAGAGACTGAGCACCCCAGCTCAAGCATAGGACCACTTGTAGCTGGCACCCAAAGAGAACAGTGAAAACATGGTCTTCTGGGAAGAAGAGCTGTCCATCCGGCCATCCAGTGCCTGGAGAGACAGTGGCACCCTGTGGTGAGACCAGTTCATCACAGCGTGACACCTCTCAGCCAGCACCACCTTACACAGGTCCTGGGCTGCCTTCCTTTAAGCCATGGTGGTCTTTAGTGCCTACAGGTGGGGGTATTTCTGGGGGGTCCCTGTGCCTGTTTCACTCTGAGCACCAGCCAGCTCCCCGTCATGTGTCACAGAGACAAGGATGAGCTACTCTCCTATTTATATCGTGATGCTCCTGCTTTGCTATATTTGTACCAGGCTGAATCATCCAGCTGGGCTCCTGGAAGAGGCATTTCAGGTCTATGATTGTCAGCTGCCTCTTTAGTCACTTTTGATTCTGGTGTCTTCTGTTTCAGGGTTACTGTCCCACGTCTGACTGCAGCCAAGAGCAGAAATAGCCTGATACTGAACAGTGGTCAGAAATCCTTCAGAGAAGACAGATCTCCAAAATCCAAGCCACCTACCGTTATGAAAGAGCCTGTGGTCTGGAATGGAAGTGGTTCACCTCCTTGCCAAACATCAGCCCATTGCTATGTTTTGTCTCTCTAAATTCCTCTTCCAGGTTCTCTCTAAATTCCTCTTCCAGTTTCTATGGGACAGGTGCTCTTCTTCATTTCCTCTCCTAA
>NW_009215549.1:3263-3674 GCF_000690835.1 Fulmarus glacialis
ACTGAGCAACTGCAGAGACAGATGTGTCTGTCCTTCAGAACTGCTCCGATTAGCTCCCCGTTACTGTTACCACATACAGACTCAGACCAAAAAACTCCCAAACACCAGAACCCCATTCCCACCTCTTGTAGTTTTAGTGTGAACCAGGATAAAGGTGATTCAAGCGGCTCTCCCATGGGTCAGTGGCAAACCTGGTCGAGCCAGAGTTGATTTTAGCTGCCGAAGAGGCAGACATGGGGGCACGGACAGAGGAACTCGCAGCGGGGTCTCTCCCGTGACTGGGGTTCCCGGCAGGAGGGAACCCCTCGAGCCCAGAGGGAAATGCCCAAATGTTTGCCAAAATTTGACAGAGTTTGCCACTGCTGCCCGCCCGGCGCCCGAGCCCCCTCGGCCGTGCCCGGGGGTGGCCGT
>NW_009215550.1:0-5822 GCF_000690835.1 Fulmarus glacialis
TGCTCCAGTGCCCTTTATGCCCCGGCCGGGCCAGGCCGGGGTTTGTGCCAGAGACATGCGAACCGGCCCCCACGGTGCCTGACAACCCCCATGCCAGAGGGGAGGTTGTCCCATGGCAAGGCCTGTGTCGCCACACCGCCTGCCAGGCAACCTCCATGCTCTGCAAGGCGGTGTAGGAGGCCCACACCTCCAGGCAGGAGAATTGGTCCTCGGTGTTGGTGGCTGCTGGAAAGCCACCCCTGGTTGTGCTGGGGATAACTTCTGCTTAAATATTAAGGGGAAATATTCTGCCCTGTACTCCTGGTGGGAAAATTGGGCGTAGAGAGTACAGAAATGGCTTGTAGGATTTCCCACTGGGGGTTTGTCCTGGTAAGTTTAAATACCAAAATTGTGAAGAAGCACTTATTTCTCCATGCAATTCCTTGACAACGGTCTCCTTCCCCCTCCCCACCCGTAAGCATGATTAAGGTATATATAATATTGGGACCAATTCCCTGTGGGGTTATGGTAGGGTTTTCAATATCTGTTTATAAACCTGTTGATTATGATTTTCAAACTTGGAGATCAATTGGTAAATTTAAGCAAAAAAAAAAAAAAAAAGACTGCCGTTGTCTTGCTGAATGACATGAACGAGAATGCAGAATGAAAGTTTAATCTTATTTGATTACACTTGACACCATCCATTCCAAAACATATGCTAGTTAAGTTTGCGTGATTTCTGTCTGTGATGACCAGGTAACTAAAGCCTGGGGTAGATCAGCAAAAACTGCAATTGAAACCTTGTCACCTTTCCTCTTCACATGGATCTGACTGTTATGGGTGACAGCTTGGGGAAAGAGACGAATATGTGCCTTGCTGAGACAGGAAATAGCACTGAAATCCACCTGGATGAGAAGCAAGAGCCATCATCTATCCCAAGTGTTAAAATCTGGAGCCAGCTGCATAAATTCATATAGAGACTCCTTAAAAAGTGGCCTTATTTTTCAAATGTGTTAAGCAACTGCAGTAATTTGTCTGCATCTGTCACCATGAGGAAAATTTAGTTAAAAAAATAAAAGGAAGCCCAATGGTAGAAAGGAAGCAGATGAGTAAGTATCACATTAGTTTAATTAAATCATAAAAGGTTCTAGATCGCTTAAAAGGAAAGCTGGCATACTACCATGTTACAAAGCCATGTTACAGAAAAAGCAAACCAAAAATAACTAATGCAAAGAAACAGTAAGAAACACCATGACTACGTCTAGACTTTGATACAGAAATGTGGCAAAGTATGAGTGGTGATGAAGAGGTATAGGAAGAAAAAGGCACATGAGGTTTCAGGGTGGGCAGCAACAGGCTTACCCTGTCCAGAAAAGATCTGGCCTTGGTTCTCACTGCCACAGAGTGTAATTTTTTATTTTTTATTTTCTCCCACATATACTGGGAATCTCAGGTGTTGCCCTCAGTAAGTAAAAGGTCTGATTTGTCCAAGAGGCGGGGAGGTGGTGCCTCTCTGGACAGTAGCAATAAAATTAGTTGCAAGACAACTTCAGAGTTAGGCCTTCCTTTAATTTTCTGTCTATTCAAACCTTCTCATGTATCCCTTCTTAAAACTTACTCTGCTTTTCTTTTGAGCTCTTTTGGTGAGCTAGAGGAAATAACTGCAATACAGTGGTTCCTGAAAACTAGCTAAAATTAAGTTAGAGTTTACTTCTTCCTCCATGGAGTTTCCATGGTTTGTGTGTTTCTCTTAATGCTTTAAGTATCCTTTTTTCACATTAAGGATTTCATGGTACCTTTTTGGAAGAGCTAGAACTGCCTGCAGCACTCTTAGCACAAAGAAAATGCCCTCCTACTGGCATAAAGCAATGTGATTGTAGCTGATATATGCCTTCCTGGAGCTTGCAATATCTTAGAGGAGTTGTGCAACCTTAGAAAAAACATAATACAATTATGCTATATAACTTGTGAAGGCTAGAGACATATCTTATTTCCATGTTCTGCAACAGTAGAACAATATATTGTATATATTAAATTGTATTGAAGACCTCTACATACTTTTTGTTTCCTGTCAAAGTACAATGTTTCTGTTCTTTTCTGCTAGTGTTTTGTCCCTAAAAATATTTAAGAAAAAAAGCATGCCAAAATTCTAGGCTTTTTTCTTAATAATTTGTCTTTCTTTTTTTCAGGTCAGCAAATGTAATTCCATGGACATGACCTTGAAAAAAAAAAGTTGATAACTTATAACATACGTAGAAACTTAAAGAAGCATTTTGAAAAAGACTTAGGCAGGTGACATAGAGATGTTTTAAACACCCTGATGAGCAAGCTGTTTTTAATCTGATCTTCCTATTATAGAATGACAGACATTGGCTTTGATCCTGGATGTAGATGGCAGTTTCTGTATGGGGAGCTATAAAAGAAACAACTGTAATAAAAGTGTCCCAATAAAATGGGAAAGAATTAAAGGCAGCCCAAGCCCATGGATCATTCTTGAAATGCTGAAGTCATTTTAAAAATGAACTCAGCTATGGAAAAAGACCAAAAGAACTAACACTTTGGGAGACTAGCTTCCTGTACAGCTACCAAGCACAGCTGCTGAGCAAACAAAAATCTAAATTCTATTTAAACCATTTTAAACTTTGTGTGATTTCAAGACATCCTGGAATAACTATGAAATGAATAGGATGCTTGTGTGAAAAAATGTCAATACACTTCATGTGTACAGGTTGCAGGAATACATTCTTTAGCTATATTGCTTACTGTTACGAAGTTCTCAGAGTAGATCATGGGTAAGATTGTATGCGTGACAGTATAGTTTTATTTTTTGTGTTTGTATTTTTTTAATGTTAGTGAAACATACAGAGGAATCAGTCTTGAAAATCTGAACATTTGCCTGGGAAAAAGTGACATGCATTTACATGTATGATTTTTTTCTTGAAGGCTAAACTAATCCAGATTACTTTGTTGTAGACCTAGGATCATATATAAATAACTATGACATTGACAAGTTATTACCACATGGTGGCTTGATATGTATGTAGCCCTGTCTCTCAACACACATTTCCGATCTGTAGAACTGTCTTAACAACATTTTAAGTGAATTACTTAAGAACATAGCAAGTAATTTCACAGGCTAGGAATATTTTCAACTTTTTGAGGCATTTGAATATATCAGTGCTGGGAGAGGCAGAGAGGTCCTACAGGAACATATATAGCACAGTGTAGTGCACAGTGTAGCAAGTGGAAGCTTGCCTCTTCACACTCCTTAAAAAGTATCTTCAGAGATTGTAGTTAAGAGAGGAAAAAGCAACTGAGTTTTACTTATTTAGTCCTTCAACTTTTTCTACCTAGGTCAAGCTATTATTATAGTTTGTGTAAGTTTTGGTGACAGTTGATTTGATCCGTAGAAAACTAATGAAGTGCCTTTTCCTCATGGTTTGTGGTGACCACAGATAAGAAATCGCATCACAGAGAAGTGCTGAAATTGTGGGTGTTGCATTTTTTTTGATGCTTTGATAACACAACAGTATTTAGCAAAGATTTCAAAAAACAGGTGCTAATAATCTACCTAGAATGCAGGTAGAATAACCGAGTTTGCTTTTTTTATTTGAGGCCAATCCACCAGATGGGAAGTTTGCAACTATTTTTAAGATCATAAAGCCAGGGAGCACATAAAAAAATTCAAAACACAGAGTAATCAATTCCTGTCTAATATATCTCATCTTAATAAGAAAATAATCCAATAAAAAGGATAGTATTTCTAAGTACTGTGAACATTTCCAGTTGTCATCCTTTGGCACTGGACCATGTTGCTGCACTGGCTTCTTTTATCATGAAAGTAGCTGAAATTCTTTTGTCTTTGGAATACAGTAAGTTGAAGAGTAAAATCTTTATGGAGTTAACTAAGCATGAGCCATCAAGCACAATGCTTTTATCTCTGAATTCCAGAATTAGGCTATTAGCAAAGTCGCCTTGCTGTGGTTCCACTCTTCAGCTTTCTAGCCAAATATGAAAGCTGAAATTAGAGACAGAAATTATAAGTGTGATTCTGGATGCAGTTCAGTGAAGAGCCAAATGACGCTCAAGGAAATGCATAAAGCTGTGTCTTATGTGTGTAAGAATATTTTACTGTAACTAAGCACCCAAAATTGCAGGATTTTTCTTTATAGCCTGGAACCTGTGCCTCCTGACATCTGACCTCAAAGTTTAACTGCCATATACACTATGTAATATAGCTGGATAAGCAAAAAAAAAAAAAAAAATTCTGGTGCTGAGCTGACCTGTAAAATAAATAAACAAGATTTCTTTGACAGGTGCTCCAACTGTCCCCAGGGGCAGAGCTGATGGGGTGCTGGTTTTTAATTTTGGGGGGGATACTGGTTTCATGGCAGTAATGTCTTTGCACATAGAGATCCTGTTTAATCCAATGTAGGTTAGATTTAAGCTACCACATCCCATACTGGTGTATTTAAGTAATCCAGCCCACTCTTTTACTTTTAAAGGCATATCTATTTCTATTCCAGTAGCTGGTTCTGAATACACAGAGGGATCCTTGTTATCTACTTATAACTTCCAGTAAGATTGCCAGTAGCTGCTTTATCTTCTGTTTGCATAGGTTTTTCTGCTGTCTTACCAAAGACACTCTAAACCTTATCAAATTAGTCATTCTTCTCTGTATTTTCCTCAACTGAGTTTTTTTCTGAATTGTTGAGTTATTGGTCAAAATACATTCCTTGTAGGTAAAACGATCTGGATTTGGCCTAAAATCAACAAGGAGAGGAGGGTTTTCTTTTTTCTTTCTTTCTTTTTTTTTTTTTTTTAATTAAATGAAATCCTGTGCCAGATCAATGGGATTTTTTACCTTTATTGGAGCCAATGGGATCACAGCTGGGAAGAAGATGGCAGCTGAAGATGGGATTTTGATTTGCTAGTTTATAGACTTCTAATGCTGAATATCTTTTTTCTACCAAAACCCAGTTTTGTTCTGTCTCACTAAACATTAGTGCTTTATCAGCCATTTTCCACTGTGAGATCAGAACTCACCTGTGTCCAACTAACATAAAAGAGTAATGATGAAAACATATTAGAATTCCTTGATAATGGTGCACCTGTTATACTTTTAAAACCTTGGATCTGGAACACTACATTCTAGATCACTTCTATTTTTTTCTAAGTTGTGTTCCTGTTCCCACTAAGAATACTGTGAATATTGTCACAGATTTTGATGAAAGCTGGAAGAGACCGGTGCCCATGTGATAATTAAAGGAATTCCTATCAGTGAGAAATGCTTGAACTTTTTACTTCCTGTTTTAAGTAGTGTAAACATTTCATACAATGTTGTACATTTGCCTGGCTGCAGACCTGTTATGTTGTAAGAAGGTAGGCAAGCAGAGTGGGAAGGTGGCATAAAAACGTGTTTACCAGATTGAGATTTAAATGGTAGTTATGTACTATTTACAGAGGGTTGAAGGAAAGCCATACTCTGAAAGTCATCAAGGGCAGATACGTTTTAAAAAGTTCAGTAGTTCCCATTTGCCTAGAAAGTATGAAGTGATCATGAGCCAGCAGCTGTGTAAATCCAGATGCATATTGTGGAAATGGTTTTTAAAGTGGTCCTTCCTATTTCTTAATTATTCAGCCAATTAGGTGTCCAGGAAAAGAGCTAGACCAACAGGAATGCAAACAGTTTTCCTTCCTAGTTACATAAAATGTCAAGGATGAGTATGAACAATACATATTTGTCACAGCACCCTTCTTTAGCCTCATGTGAGAAGGAGTTCTGGTAGAAATAATAATAAATGAATTCATTTTGCAAGAAGAGTACAGGGATCTCGTTAGGT
>NW_009215551.1:0-14417 GCF_000690835.1 Fulmarus glacialis
CACCAGGCACACGGCGCTGGCATTATTGTGTAAAACAGAGGCGTTTTCAGGGTTCGTAGCAGAAAACGCCTTGAAACATGCTCTTCAAAGCACCTCGGATTCTGCAGAAAACAGGCTCTGACTGAATAGACACCTCCCTAGGAGGGCATACACCAGCTGAGAAAGGCCTCCCGCCCAAGACAACAGATAACTGTGGGAGCTGACGATGTTTCACTTACTAAACTCCAGCGGAGAAACTCCACCACGTGACCAGAGGACTTGTCACGGAGTTCAGCGATATTTAACCCCATCTCAAAAAGAAGATTGTTATTCACCAGTCACCCTGGAGCAGCTTCCTTCTGCACAGGCACTGCCGCGTGTTGCACAACACTGGGATGGAGAGCTGCAGCTGCAGCCTTTACACACAGCCCCTGCACCACACAAAGGCAACCACAACGCAGACCAGGCTCCACTATCACAGGAACCAGCTTCATTACCACAGTTAACTGCACATTTTTCTTCCCCAGTATCTATCTCTACTTTAGCTAATGTAGTTTCAAAATTTACCTGTTGGCATCAACACGTGTTCAGCAGCAGTGAAAAGGGGAACTGTGAGACAGGAGTTTTCCCAAATATATTTGTTTGAAGTCACCATCACAGAGCCTCTAACACAGATCCAAGTTTGGGGTAGATGTCCTTGGTGGTGATTTACAGAGTGGCAGAGGCACATGCAAGAAACTCCTCGCAGGCAGCTACACAGGGATCACGGGGTACTTGCATATTAAATTCAAACCGAGATGGCAGAACTCCCTCTCCTTCCAAGACCTTCACTAAATATTATACATGGAAAAGTGCTCAGTTACTCCTGCTTGAGACATGATCTGATGTGAAATAGGACTGAGGAGCTAATGATCAATAGGCAGCAAAACTCAGCCCAGAGTTACTATTTCCACTGTTGCTCACCCGCACTCCAGCACCTCCTTCGCCTGCCACCACTCCTCCACGAGACCCCCGTCTGTCAGCAGCAAGATGTTCACCTGCTGAATGACATCTCCAGCCCAATTCATTCTGGACACGACAGACAGGCCCAGCCTCTGTGCCCCTCTCCCTTCTCAATCAACCCAGAGCCACAGAAAATTTTGGGGCTGCTTCTTCCTCACAGAAATTAATTTGCTTAGTCAAGAACCAGATCACTGATTGCTTCTGGGCTTTCCAGTGTCAACAGGCCAACACTCCTCCAATGCTCTGAGAAAAGACATAAGTCAAGTCCTTCATCACTGCTTCAGTTATTTTAGTTTATCCCCTCCATCTCCTCTCCCTCCGTTTATCTTCTCTGAAAAGCACCTGCTGGTTTTAAAGGTTTAGATCTTCTTTTCAAAGAGGAAACATCAGTGTGAGAACTTGGAGTATCTTTACATTCAAGACAGACTTCTGCCTTACAAATCCTCTTTGAAATAATGCCTTTGTTTGATCATTTATGCTTTTTTCTTTCCTTAAACTCATATCTGTTGGACTGTGAATTAGCATTATTGTTGATCACTGCTGCTTTGCTTACTGCTTCTCAGACACTGAAATATCATACTGTGTTTGAACGCAATTATGCTAAAGTAAAACAAAAATGCACTTTTTTTGTAAATTGTTTCTGGTCATATTAAAGCTGGAAAGCAAAACCTCCTGCTTCTTCCCAAACAGAAAACAGGACCACTTTCATTAGCACCAAAAGGATTTTAAATGAACAGTTCCAGGGAGCTCCTTTCAAATCATAAAACGTGAATTTTACATAAAAGTGTGTTTACAAATAGTTTCTGCTTTACACTCAGCTCTGCCCATCACTGACCAGAAGTTATATACATACAGACTAGCTCAGTAGCTTCAACCACTTGCAAGGAGACTGCAGAATTTATATAAGAAATAAAAATAGGATTTCCTGGTTCCTAGAAATTCTCTTCAGCCTGCCAGATTCAGTCACCTGCCGGCTCCTGCAGACTCAGGAGAGCACTACGCTTTTGGAGAGAAGGGGTACTGTGGGTGCCACCAATCCAGGAGCCGCACACTATGCACAGGGTCCAGCACAACCTGCACTCCTTGGTCAAGGCGAGGTTTCTTCCCATTGCGAACTGGGGCGTCCTGGAAAACCAGACGCACGCGATGATGCCTCATGTCTGTGCTCACATTGATGGTGAACTGCAAGAAAAGAGACCAGGAGGTGCTTCAGAAAATCAGTAATGAATACATAGAGTTCTTAACAGTACACTTTTAGATATTTTTTCTTTTAATTCTAAATTGTACAAGTCTAAGGTATTTCAGGTGCTGGCAGAGTTACACTCTGAATCTACAGCACTGGATTCAAACCAGTTCTCTCTGGCTGGCAACCCCAAATAATAACGCCAGAAGTGAATCTGAAAGCAAGTGGCTGTGTCAGAGGAAGTCTGGAACTCACTGCCCTACTCTTAACTGAAGCCAGACTGAACCTCTCTTGGGCACAGGTCACTTCTGAAACCCTGACTTACAAGTACAGCCACATGTGCTGCCCCACGCTTTACCACCGCTCTTGCCTAAGCACACCTGCTCTGCTGCTGTCTGGAGCTGAGTTTGTGGAAGTTGGTTCAAAAGCTGTTCTTTCTCCCAGCGATCAGCAGTCAAGGACCATATACACACTGAAAAAGTTTGTTCATATAGGTTTTTGCTCTCAGAATTTATTGCCATAAGGTAAGGAGGTATTTTCTTGAGGAGGGAAGATCTCCTCTTCTCCTGCATCCCCACCTCTTGTACCCTGCTGGAGTACTGCCAACTAATTTGCCTCCAAATGCTGCACAACCACAGCTCCTTGCAGATTCACTACATCATCTGTATTTGCTGCACCAAATAGGGAAGAGCTGATGGAAATGCAGAAGCTAAACTGAGATCCTCAGCATTTCCTCTGATCATTAACCTTAAGATTCCCAGAACTGGTTTGTTGATGCAGCAGTGTGATTTACACAGCACCGAAGAAGTGTCCTCTTTATCTCCTTACAGAAACTGCACATGCAAAGTTTGCCTGGCAGATTTCTCACTTACCAAGGTAAACGTCATACCCATGACTATTGGCACGAATATGAAGTTAAAGGTGGTGATCTGCAGTAGACAGCAATCCTGATCCGGATTTGTATGGACTTCTTCATACTGAATCGGTGGCTGAAGACCTTTGCAACACTTGCTCTTAAATCTGGGAGACTTGAAAGAAAGAGAGACTTACTTAGGTAAGCAGGAATCTACGATAAGTTTGGCCGCTTCTCACCGGTGCTGACTAGCAGGTTCTCACCACATTCCCACGCGTCTGGGTTACATTAACAAGAAGCCATCACTCAGGACAGGCAATTTGCAGGACCTTTTCTTTAGAGGGGAAAGCTGCAGAATTCCCAAGGTTGCCTGAAACTACTTGCTTCTCCTGAAACCCATTACTTGGGTTTTCATTGGCTGTGTTGGCTTTCTTCACTTCTCTGGGAAATCTTTCCAATGGTAAAACAAGAAGTTTCAGATTTTGGTCTACATTTTGACCACTAAAGTCAAATAGTTTGGTTTTTGGCAGTAATCAGTAGCGATGACCCAAAGATTAGATTATTTGGGGTAACAAATGATCGACAACTTACAGTGGAGAAAAGATACCAAATGAGGAAATAAAAATGTAGGATTCCAAATGTCTTGGTGATACAGACTGAAAACTGAGTGTAGTTTCAGAATGCGCTTTAGTTTACCATGGGAGTCAGAGTTTCCATTTACTGTCTGAACACATAAAAAGTTTCCACCTTCCCTTCTACCACCCAGAAAAACCATTACTGCTTCAAAAAAAGTCACAGCCGTTCTGGTTCTTCTTTCATACCTGCTTTTTGAACTTGAAGTTGAATTCCCACATTGCTTCTTGTCTGTTCCCTTCAATCTTTTTGCACCAGAAAAGCAGACACTGAGGCGGAAAAAAGAAAAAAAAAAAAAGAAACACAAAATTACAAAACCCTTAGAGGCACCACTTTAAATAAGTTTTAGCAGAGCATAAAGGCTTCCAATTACAAACACAATTACATAGGAGCAGTTAGGAGCCATTTATTCAAATTAATTATGTTCAAAGAACACACTCAGCAGTTTAGGTCTCCCAGTTTCAAGTTGGCCAACTCATCATGCAACTGGATGATACAACATGTAGCCACTGACGTGCTAAACAGAAAAATCCCGTTGTGCAATTTGTCCCTTTCATAAGGCAGAGATGAGCAGTACAGATTCACCCATTTCCCCCACCCACCAAGAACTCCCATTAAACTGGACTCCAAACAAGACTAAAGCGAGGAACAACTGAAAACAGAATAAGGATCAAGAAGGAGAGAATCCAGAGGGAAATGCAAAGACCAATACATGAGCTATGAGGTGACAGATGAGAAAGTTCCTAAGCCACTGTGGTGTCAAAAGAAGGTCTTGACATCCCTAGGCACTGACAGTCATACTTCAGAGTATAAAAACACTGCCAGCATAGCATCATCTGATCAACTTACTGTCCCTTTTTAAAAGAAAATGAGAAAAGGGCCTCAAACAGTATCAGAGGTAGCCAGCACTGCCCTTCCATGCAGACATACATCTCCAATTTAATCCAGTTATTTCTGTGTGGTCCACAGGATCCATCCCAGCATGCAGTACTCGTTCTAGAGCAGGTGTCTCAGCAGAACTCCTGTATTAAACTGAGTAGGAGGGAAATTCCCTGCCTACCAGAGAGTAGAAGCAACTAGCCTTCAACAGCCGAGAAAAGAATCTGGCAAGTCAGTCCAGCCGTCACTGAAAGTGTTTCCACACCACAGATGCCAGCCCACCACAGCTGGTCTTATCTTTTAACTGTGTCAAAAAAAATAATATGGGTAAAGACAACTCCCCATGACCCATATATGGTCTGTCCCATGCCAAGAGAAGGCCTGACTGGGTTGCAGGGCAAAGCACACATTTGATTTCATTCCAGGATAGCGTGACCCCAAATGAAACAAAGCCAGAGCCAGCCTCCACCATGGGTGCCCCATAATTAGAGACTACAAGTGATACAAGACCCTTTACTTCAACTCTGAGTCATGTCCATAAACAAGAGTCCTTAAAGGACCTTTATCTCGGCAATCTTCATGAGGTGAACAACAAAGCTATGTGGAGTCAAGCTCAGAAACATGCGTAAAGTAACCTCCACCTGGGAGGAGGTAGCCCTCAGGTTTTTATCCGATAAAAACGTTCTCCAGATCTTTTTTAACTCACATGAGCAGCAGATGCTGCTGAGTTTAACTCCACCATCAGTGGCATTTGTAGTTCACCTGGTCTAGCAACTTGTTTGGTCATGGCAAGTAGTGAAGCACAAAATGGTCAGTACCTCCTAAGGGGCAGAGGATGTCATCCACGGGTCAGCCGTCCTGCCCTTCAGACGCGCCGTATGGCCTGCCGCTCCACCAAAAATAATGGGGGTGTCTTTAAAGGGCAAACACTTCTGCTGACACCATAACGGCTCCAGTGTCCCACACAAGCTAGGCTAGGGAAAAAAGGAAATTAAAGAGGAAAAGCTAGATTTGATAACACCCGGGTCTGGGGTCTCCTCTTGCCACATGCAGTTTATGTAGGCATTTGCCATTAGTTTCAACGACCCGTAAAGGTATAACCAAAGCCCGTGAAAGCAAGAACGTGGGGAGGCAATGTCAGATCCTCCCCCGTGCCCACTGTGCCAAGGCATTTCTGTGCACAGTAACACAGGTGGAGCTCAGAGTCTTGCAATGCAGTAGTACAGCAAGACCAGACTCAGGATGGCTCTTTTATGCTCCAAGGGGTTAGGTCAAACCTCTCTTGTTCTAACAAAGCTTCGTCACCATTTAATTTCCTTTTTTAAAAGCTGAATAATAAAAGACTGCAGACTGCACTTCAAGAATCTTCTTCAAACTGTTAGTACAGTAGAAGCACTAGCAGTGGGCACCAAAGCCGTTATGATGTCAACGTGAATGCTTCCAAAATGCCGACCCTGCCAGCATCAACTCAGGGTTTCTAGCTCTTACAGCCACGCTACCAGATCTAAGCAGTGGTAGGAAGTTAGACTCAGAAGGACTAAAGTTCAGTTGTAATTTCCTAGAAATCTTTTGCTTTTTATTTTTTAAGAAAGATGATACTCAAACCGGGGATTCGGGAAGAGAATGAAAAGCTCTGGATGCAGAGATAAGACTACACACAGAACTGTGTGCTCTTCTCCTGCTCTGCAGCACCACCTGCTTGTGTTACTGCTGGATTGCTCCCTAAGCACTATGACATTTTTTTCCAGTATCCACCCAGGGAGAGGAAGGAAGAAAGGAGGGATGTCACATACAGATAGATGAGGTTGCTCTATTTTGCATGGAAAAGAAAGTACAACTCTTGAACCAAAACCACTTCAGTTTGGCTCCAAAAACCTCATTCAACAGGTTTTTGACTTGGGATTTGGAGGGTGGAGAATTCACATTGTTGCTTAAGCTGCTCACAGAGTATCAGCCAGTTGCAAGTTAAAACCAAACAAGAGACACAGAGGCATTTCAGAGTTAATGGTCAACAGCAATTAAAGAGGAATGGATACGCAAGTGCTCCAAGCTGGGATAGCAAAGGGAATTGCCTGCCCACGCCAGAGACAAATCCTTTACAGCCCAACACAACTGCAGCCCCAGTCCCAAAGCAGACATTTGCTCTGCACATCTGCCATGCTCACAACCTCACTACCCTCCCTCGCCCAGACACCAAAGACGATGGATGACCTACAGGAACGTAGTATGAAACGACTCCCTTTCAGAGGCTATCAGTGTCACTTCTGATCTCTCCAGATGCCTGCTACAGAGAAAAGATGTATTCGGGCAGACAATGTCAGAATAAAGCAGAAGATATAAAAGCTGCAACCTCCTTTCAGCAACAAATTTGCAACAGAGGAGGGGAGAGCTGCAAATATCCTTAGCAGTTCTGACATTCAGTGAAGCAAGTACCTTTTTACTGATTACAAAGATGTTGTGGGAGGACTTAGGCAGAAGTTACCCAGAAGAGTAACTAGAATCTTCTGCAGTAGCAAGATACAAGTAACCAGCATACTTTTAAAAAATCACTATTCAGAGTTAGTAATCATCCTACACCCAAGCTTCACTGGCAACCATCTAAACATCATCTATTTTTCTTCTAGAAAGAGGACAAAAAACAAGAAAGAGCAACATCTCAGACACAGCCAACTTCCTTAGTGATTCCACTTACTCTGGAATTTTTTAAAGTGCTGGGAGTACTGTCTGGAATAGCTGGATTCCTGGAGACTCGAGACGCGAAAGGCTCGTACATGTGGTACAGCGACCGGATGACACACGCACGGAGACAGTGCAGCTTCTCCATGGACTCTGGACGCAAGCGGAGAGGCAGGTATGCATCCAGACTGTAGTGCCTGAAAAACCAACGACAAACCCATGCTGAAGGGTCAGAATGCCAGAGACGTGCAGAAAAGAGCTATGAAGAGACCAGTGTTGAGAGAAAACTGAACATCTGACTGATCAGAGGACCTCTTGTCAACTCTGAGTGCTTCAAGGGTGTTGTACTGCTCTACATGAAATCACACGACAGTCTCAAAGACTTTACCTGCATCAGACAGGTTTCCAGCATACATAGAAGCGTATCATGCTACAATTCCCCATAATTCCTTGCAGACAGTTTGCCCAGAGAGACCAGACGGTGTTTTAGCTGCAGGATGCACAGAGGCCTGCAGACTCCTGCAGGTTCTCAAGGACTCACTTTAGCTGAGCTTGACTGCATGCTTGCAGACAACTGCCTGAGCAGTCTGAATGCCTGCGCTCGAGGGTCATTCTTTGATCAGATGCCAAAGGAGCCTTTGCTAGGGAACTTCACACTAAAAAACAGGGGCGAGGAGGACCATGGCTGCTATATGCTCTGTACTGCAGCTGCTTGCACCTCCTGGGCAAGGGATATAGAAATGTAAAGAAAATGTTCTGTCCTGAAGGAAAGTCCAAGAGACACGTACCAGGACAGAACGGTTTGTTTCAAGTTTTGACCACCTCTTTGCTCTTCTCTTACTTTATTTACAACTTACTTCTGCCACCAAGACAGCTCCAAAATGCTTTAGTTTCTCTCAGGCCACCCTAATTACAGGAAGGTGGCCATGATCAAAGCTTGAGGTAGGGCAAGTTTTCTATCAGTGATGTTTGCCTGTCTTTCGGTAAGGTAATGGTGCTGACCTTACCATAAGCATCTTGAATGCTTTACACACAAAGCACACTCTTACAAACAGGAGTGTGTAGGCCATAGCAAGCAGAAAAGCCCACGATACTTTGAAATTTTATACAGAGCATACAGGAATATGCCACACAGATCCATTTCCAGATCCAAAGCAGATGCAATATACCACAACCCCTTGCCAAATGAGGCCCGCATCACCATGTCAATATGCAAACATTATAGGACCCTAGCCTACAGGGAGTTATTCCCTTATTTACAGCTCTGCAGAGAGCTGGTCACTGCTGAAGCCTCCTACAAATAGTTTAAAAATTCTCTAGAGTCTCACCTTCTGTAGAGCCTGGTCCAAAAGGCGGCAGTGCAAGTAACAGTCCAGGCCTTCTTGCAAATCAGAGAAAACCGGACAATGTCCTCAGGGCGAATGTAGGAAGCCAACAACAGCCAGATATCAATGGGGTATTCTTCTCCGCCACCCCCATCAGGATTTTCTAAATGCAATGAAGGTATGTTAGTGTAGTAAATAACCTCTTTATCAAGTGACATCTAGAGGCGTGTGCTTTACTACTGGTAGCACAGGGTAAGCAGCTGAAATATATAAATGTATATACACACAGCTAGCCAAACAAGCCCAAGTTAGTACAACTTCATTATCACTGCTACCAGTTTTCATCAGCATGCACTTGCCCCTCTGTGCAACCATTACACTTTCCCTTTGCTGGATATATGCCATCATTTATCCCTGCTGCAGTGTTTGCACAGTATGCAAAGTGGCAGATTCAAAGAATAATTCAGGCTGAAAGGATTCTCTGGAGGTCTCTAGTCCACACAGCCCAGCTCAAAGCAGGCTGAATTAGATGACTTTGTTCAGGATCTTGTCCAATCAAGGATGGACAAGACCATATCCAAGGACAGAAACCCCACAGCCTTTCTGGACCCTGTTTCAATGCTTGACCCTTTCACAGCTGAAAACACTTAAGTGGAGAAATAAAAATTGGATAGTAAATACAGAGGCAACTTTATGTAAAGGAGGGCCAAGCTCATGCATTTTTATCAAAACCGCTCATTTAACAGGTCATCAAAAAATGCTTTTCACTAGAAGTCCCTGAACATTAAGACATTGCCAAGCTTGTCAATGCTTTGTTCAAATAGTCACAATATTTTTGTAGGAGCTCTGCTATGGAGGGCAAGCAATTCTCTTCTGCAACTGGCTAATCTGCTGCTTTTCTTAAATCTGTAATTTCATTAAAGCTTCTTGGATGGGAAACCTTTAATTCAATTCAGATGAACAGAATGGCCTGTTCTTCCTCTCAGAGGTGACAGAACTGCTCAACCAGAACTGAAGGTTCAGCAACTCCTTTCATTCCTGCAGTGTTTTTAAGTTAACTTCAGGAGAAAAAATACTTTTAAAGAAGATAAATAGCTAAACAATACCGAGCGTTAGGAACATTAAGAGAAAGAAAGCATACAACTTGTACACAGTGCTGACAGAAAAAACTGCTATGAGGTTTGTGAACAAGTGGCATAAAGGAGGTGTTTAAGAACTTGAGGGTGCCAGATCTAATCCTGAGACAGCAGGTTAATAACAAAGGGCAGTACTTTATCCTCATGTGATAATTGCTACGTTCATTGCCAAGGAAAGCTCTGGATGTGATCACTTCCCTACCACACCCACAACGGACTGTAACATCCACTCTGCTGTTTCAGCTCTGACACAAGAAGCCATCAAACTACACAACCGCTGAACTGCAGAGTGCAGCCAGAAGCGTCATTGCTCTATTATCATTTTTTCTTCCCCAAACACTTAGCAGAAATAAGACAAGGTTGTGGTAGAACAGAATACTGTCTTTCCAGACTCATAACTCCCATAACTCTAGCCACTCAGATATTCTTATTTTCTCAGAATTCCCAAGGACATCTTAATAAAAGAGATTAAACTCCTATCCCAGAGGAGCACTGTGCATCTACAATCCATAGTGGAGGTTCATGTGTTACGCTAATTAGTATCAGTATTAATAAAGTTAAATTTTTCTTAAGTTCAAGAAACCAAGTCGAAATTTGTTTCTCAACCTGAAAGCAACCTGTTATTAGAAACTCCTGCAGGATTCCACAGCGCAGAACAGTTTGTTGCTTACACTGCATTGCAAATTGCTTTCTATAGAGTTGCACGAAGTGTAAATGCTGAAGGACACATCTCCCTGGAATTAACTTACTATGATGCCACTAGGGCCAAATTCACTTGCTTGCTGGAAAAAGAGCCCTCTAAACTCATTTGTAACAAACCACAGCCTTGGCAACATCCTGAAGACAGAGCTTGTACTTTGCCAGCCAACGCATCATGGACAGCAGCATTGTTTTTTCCCCAAAGCAAACCCTGCTTTCACCAACATGTGTTCAATGAAGTAACATGTCCAGTGGCAAAGTTGCACAACTCTTTTGAAGAGCAGCATTCATTTTCCAAGGCTGAGAGAAGTTTACTGAAAGCAAGGAGCTCTCAGGCGTTGATTTCATGCCCAAGGCTCTGCCTTTGTGAAAAGACAACACCTCTGACGAGTCCCAGCATATTTAAAAGTGATTTAACCCTTGGTATTTCTTTATGCACATACAAGTTACAGAACGCCCCGAAGAGCCCCGTGACTAGCCTGTAAGCATTAACATCACACACGCAGAAGATGCAGAAGCAGCCCACACAGAGTCCTCAGGAGAGGCTGGCGACCATACCTTTGTGCCTTTTGCTCTTCTTTTTTCTAGACGCAGTTCGCCCATTGATGCTTTCCTTTGTATCCATTTCATCGCTGCTGTCACAAGACTCTCCCGACACGGAGAGAACTTCCTCTGCAGGAACACAGGAAGCTTCCAAACCACAGAGAGACTTCACTAGAATGACAAGCAACGACACAGTAAGTATACCAGCAGAGAGAAAAAGGTGATCCAAGTTCAGGAGATACTTCAGTGGAACCACTGCCACAGCCACTGCTAAGCACGCTAACTGCATTAAAGCTTTCTGGTGAGTGAAACAAGCAAGTAAATTCTGGGCCTGAGGATTACCTTGTCAGAGAAAGATTAGCACGGGTGTGTGAATTGGAAACAATTACTCAGCTTCTTCTTTTAAAGAATGAACAATGAGGACCATTACCAGCACATTATGCAGATGATCCCATTGGTTTAGCTGAAGCTGGTTACAATTCTGAATAAAACAACAGGCTCTTTTTCTACAGTGCTAACTGGTTCCCCTGCATACCAAAGCTTCCTTGCATGACCACCATTCAGCCTGTATAGAGCCAGCATCTACTCTGTAATTGTTCTGTGAACACAGAGAAGATACACTCCCTTCTCGGCAGGATAAAGAGATCCTGTGGCCAATGACACACAATTCGTCACCGATATAACTCAGTGCCAAGCATACAGAAGCTCCACTTATCCTAGAATTTCGTGAAGGGAAAGACTCTGGCCTAATGAGGAAAACAGCAAATCGAGTCAGTTGGGTGTTGTGTTTTGGTTTTTTTTTTTGCTGCCTCTGGGGAGATGTTTAGACACAACCCTGTCAGGAAATATTATTTTTAAAACTTGATCTGTAAACTGAGGTCTCATTAGGGCAGAAAAATCCATGTGTGAGGCAGTAATGACAGTTGAAAAAGAAAGGTGCAGTCCTACGTTACAGCTGTGTGAGGCACTGCCATAGAGAGACCAGCATTGCAACAGCATTACAAACGCTTCGCAAATAGTCTGTAAAATTCATTCAAGAAAGTTGAATTTCAATCTAATGTGCTGGGTGAAGAAAAGGACTTCTACCAAGAGGCACCTGACCACGCCAGAGGCAGCTTGCACTGCTCGAGCTTTTCTAACCTAGCACACACCGAAGCCGGGGAGGTTTTATACATCACAGTTACCATCACCAGAGCCACTGGAGAGCTAGACGTGCTATTTGAATTAAAGAGACAAGGTAGCTGGGAGGGAGGGGGGGGCGGGAAGATCAGGAACTGACCATAAATAAATTCAGGTGAGAGATGTTCTCATTTCTAGCCACGGAACAAGGTTTTGAAACGGTAAGACAGCAGATAAAAAGCCAGTCTTAAGATAGAACTTGACTGTACCCACTGACTAGAGATACTTTCAGTGCTTTGCTAAACCAGTTCCACCTCGCTTTGCAGTTCACTCCATAAACTCTATGCATTCACAACAGTGGTATCCCTCAGTGCCCACTCTACGTGACCTTTTATAGGCAAAAAGAAAGAGAAATAGATGGCAATACGAATGGCAGTAAGTTATGACATCAAATACAGCCAAGCAAGAGAGGACAACACCGGACAGAGACTCAGAGAGGTGTTTAGAAAAAGAAACCATCACACTCTGCAAAGGAAAGATCAACATCTGAGTCGACTGAATCACACTGCATTGCAACCTTGCAGAGGCACCCTCTCTTCATCTCACAGTCATAATCTCCACCTCATCCCTGGGGGGTAGGATGGGGAGGAGAAAAGCTCAGGAAAATTCCACCTGGCCTTTGCTCCCCTCCCCGTGAAGCTCCCCGCTTGCTGGCAGTCACACGCAGCGCAATGTTTACTCGGAGCCAAGAGACAGGAGGTGAGCGAGGCCGAAGGCTAAAGCTCCCTGGGCAGAGGCTGCTGCCTCCTCTGGCTGCCTGCTGTCCCCACGCTGTGGCAGGCTGCGCCAGATAAGGCTGTAGCGTGCGTCAGGACTGCACCAGATACGGCTGTAGCACAGCCCTGGGGCTGGGGAGGAGAGATCCCGAGGATCCCCGCGTGAGGAGGGGAAAGCCCCAGTGACTCTGCACTGCAAAGGCCTGAGAAAGGGGTGGGAAATGCTGTGACCTGGAGTCATCCAGCTAGCGTGGAGGAGAGCCAGAAACAGAGCAGGATTTTAGGAGAGGGGCATAGCTGGACAAAGCAGGTGATGCTGGATGCAAGGACTCGGGGTGGTGCAGGGAGAAAGAAAAGACAACAGAGTTTGCCAGGTATGATAAACACAAGTACTTGGAGGCACTGCCTCAAAGAGAGAGAATACAGAAGCATGAACAGGAGAGGGAATGGGAAAAGGGAAGCCCCCAGCCTATTACAAAGGAGGCAACAAAAGAGGGAGATGCCCTGATCTTAAAAGCTTGAGAAGTAGCAGCTAAAAAGGATATTCAGCATCACTGCCCCATACAGTTTCCCCATGACAGGCACTCATGCAAAGAGCATATTATCTTTAAATATGTAGACTTTAGCATCATAACAAGAGTTTTCCTATATGAAGGGTTCAGTCGTCACTGTCAATCTAATAACATCCACCTCCAACATGTGTGACCAGCTACATTTAAGAGTCGAGGCCTAAACATTAACATTTCTCAAGCAAACAGGGTGTGTCAGTTCAGAATGCTACCAGCAGCTAAAAACAGAGGAGGAAGTAGATAACAAAATATTGCAATACCCTTCCAGGAAATTGCTTGTTTATAGAGTTCACCAAAGAAACAGCAACACCCTCAAAAGACCTGCTTGCAGCACGGGGGGGAACACGTTTGCCAGAACTATCATAACCTTATGCCCACTGCAAAGAATTTTACCTGCTAATAAAGTTGTCTACAGTTTTATATGAGGGAAGTAATAGACTCCTATCATGTTATTTTCTGCTTCAAGCAGGAGATAACACGCAACAGTTAATGGAAAAAGGCCTTCCATTTCAGACACTAACAAAGACTCAGCAATTCTTACTGGACTTTGAACAGGCTTTCTGCAAAACCTTCCAAGGTCCTAAAAACCTGATTCTGCAGAGGAACACAGACTCATTTTCAGGCACCAGATGAGACAGATGTTCTCAGGCCATGAAGGGGGAGCTTCCCACATCATGCAGTGGCCAGCAAAATGGAGAGGCAGCCCGGGGAAGGCGGGCATGTAGACTCACCTTCCTGCAGACCTGCGTTGGCCACAGCTTTTTTCACCCGTCCAGATTTCACGACAGCTGGGTCAGAGTTAGCATAATCTGCCACAGTCACTACAGGAGAGTCGGGAGACAGGGCGTCAGCAGGATTATGGATTATAGGGGAGGGGATAGATCTAGGAGCCGCGATCCCTCAAGGGGACACTCCCTATAGGAACAGAGGCCTGAGCAGGAGGTGCACAAACAGGAAAAGGAGCCCCAGCAGAGGGGTGCGGGCCAGGAGCCCCTAGCAGGCCTCTACTCCAACCGACCAGGCTGCCAGGCCCAGGGGACCCACC
>NW_009215552.1:0-953 GCF_000690835.1 Fulmarus glacialis
GAAAAAAAAGCAAAAAGAGACTTTTGAAGTCGATGTCACAGACAAGGAAAATATAGTATATGAAAAGGCCAAGTTTGCTAGGACGTGCCAAGAACAAGGACAAACAGCTGAAGCTTTTATTACTGCAGATCACAGTTTTGCTGAACATTGCATATACAGAATGTTAAAAGAAGAATTAATAAAAGGCAGAATAATTTTTGGCAAAAGGGACAACCAGTTCATCAGCACAACTTATGCTTAGGCCCAGATCACTCGCTAACAGTGGCTTGAGCAAAAGTAATGCTGACCTACATACTGGCAGCACAGAAGAGATTGCAGCAGACCAGTGAAGAATAGGAACACAAACATGAAAAGAGCAGCTGCAAGCACTTTTAATATCAGAAGTAGCGCTCAGTGAGTGAGGAAAAAAGCCAAGAAACTTTAACAGGAGAGAAGATGGAAAAATTGTGGGACACATGGCAAAGAACCATGCCACACAGGCCATAAAGTCCCTCTGAAGTCTCAGAATGTAAGAGATGCCACAAGGGACATGTTGTCAGAGCAGCTAGGGTAGCAGGGAAATGATCACTAAACCCGTGTTTCTATTCCACAACCTGAAAGGACAACATTCTTTTAGAAATGCACATTAAATAAATCAAAATCTTGCATTTAAAATGGGAATATTTGACAGCAGTCCCTACAGTTCCACTAAAAAATTAGAGCAATAGGGTTTGAGATGGATATATGGGAAGACCAAAGAGGATATCAAGTATGCCTTAGAACACTACAGAATATGTTTCCAGGCACTTTCTGGGAGCCTCAAAAAAGGATGCAAAGCTCTTCAACAGATTATTTTGTGGTGCCTTATATGCTGAGCATGACGTCATATGGTATGGAATAGCGCATTGGCCAGCTGGGCCAGCCATCCCAGCCACGCTCCCTCCCAGTCCCCCCGGCCCCCCGGCCGGGACCGG
>NW_009215553.1:0-21876 GCF_000690835.1 Fulmarus glacialis
GGAGGGGAAATGGTGCCAGTCCCTAGACACAAAGTCCTCCCAGAGGGACGGAGGGGAGCAGAAATCAAGACAAGCGCTCTTTCCCCCGCTCTCGGCAGCATAAAAATTGCTAGCGTGCACCGGAGTCTAAAGCTGAGGGACGCCTTTGAACCTGGGGTGTCTGGGTGAATGTCTGTGAGGTGCAAGGGTTCAGCACTGGAAGAGAGGAGATCTGGAGCTCTGCCCTGCACAGTGCAGTTTGCTCCCTCTGCTGTGTTTTTATCAGAGGTGGAAATTATAATCTTTGTTTATTCTTCTCTAGTGAGGACCAGGATGAGCTGCATTACCAGGATACCGACTCGGATGTGCCGGAGCAGCGGGATGGCAGGTGCAAAGTCAAGTGGACGCAAGAAGAGGTGAGTGAGAGCCCGGCACTTGCTGAGAGCAGGTACTTTGGGGTAGGCCTCTGGCATGGCACCTGGGGCTTGGGTGCTTCCACCCCAGTCATCTACCACTGGCCACGACACCACCTCCTGCTGTCTTGCTACTGGAGAAGATGATGTGTCTGTTTTGCTGATGTGATCTGAGTCTTAATGAGACTAGGAGGTTCAGGGGAGTTTGAAGTGTAGGCTGGAGAGCAAGAGCTCCGACCATTTTAGCTTAAGCATGATGCCCTAAGCGAGGCATCTGCAGCCTGCAGCGCTCTTGTGAGCAAGAGGGGTTCCAGAGGATGGCTGAGGCTTCCAGCAAGCTGAATCGCACAGTGGAAATGTCCTCCCTTTTCTGTAGCAAAAGCAGGGAGCATTGAGACTGTTGGGATCATGGCTTAGTCATCCTGGCTGAGAGCCTGAAATTAGTTGGGATATTCTCTTCCCTCCTCCCCGTTCCTCCATCATCTTTGTTCTGTTTGAAAACTACAAGATGACCTGTCTCCCCTGGGGTCTGAACATCAAGTAAGGTGGTCTTTCTGCAGAGATCAAAGCCTCGGGCTCGTGTTGGGCAGGGAATTATTTTATGCTTCTGTTTGCCCAGCCAGAGTACATAGGCAAGGACACCTATAGCAGGCGCTTTGTGAGCTGTAAGAGTTGGCAAACCTGGGCTGTAGCTGGGTTCATGAATGAAGTGCTGTAGAGCCCAGCAGCACTGAAAGACAGTAGACCACCGGGCTAGCGGTGATACGCTTAAACCAGTCAGCTTTCTTGGCCAGGCAAAAGCAGCGGCTGAGCTGGGAGATGGACTGTCTGGTCACGGGTGTACTGAGGCTGGATAAGCAGGTAGCCTTGGCCCCAGTGTTTGAACAGAGCTGAGCTCTTGTTTTGTACTCACTGTATAAGCTTGCCCTAGTACAGAGCCCAGAACCAAACGGTCTGTTCCAGTTGGGCTCCACATACTGGAGTGCTGCTAAAGGATGGTGTGAGCTATCTTCCTCCCCTGAATGCAGAATGCCAAAAAATCCTTCTTGACAGTTCAAAATATCTAGTTCTCTTGATGCCGTCAGCCCAGGTGTGCCTGTGTTGCCTCAGTGTATGTGAAAGTGGATGTCTTTGTTCTTTGCAGGATGAGCAGCTGAAGATGTTAGTAAGACATTACGGGCAGAATGACTGGAAGTTCCTGGCCAGTCACTTTCCTGTAAGTGACCTCTTGCCCAGTTGGGAATCGTAGTGTTTGCATGTTGCTTCTTGTGCTCATTGTGCTGGTTCTCTGTGTCTGTGCAGCACCTTGCACAGTGGGACTCTGTTCTGTGACTGCACCTCCAGGCTGTGAAACGGTGCTCCTTCAGGGCAGGGAGACATCCTTCTTGTATAGAGGACTTTTAAGGGCGAGTCTGTTGCAGCTGGGGTGAGAAATTGAGGTTCCTGTCTCTGTGCCCAGTGCCCTAGTTGTAGTATGTATTGTCCATGTGCTTCTGCAGGTTTTCCATGGGACAGCTTGTGTGTGGGGCGACTGCTGTGCTTATAGGGGCT
Source organism: Fulmarus glacialis (assembly GCF_000690835.1). NCBI lineage: Eukaryota > Metazoa > Chordata > Aves > Procellariiformes > Procellariidae > Fulmarus > Fulmarus glacialis. The sequence continues at coordinate 1,944 of NW_009215553.1, forward strand.
TTTGGAGCCCCTGATCTAATGCCTGGCTACTCTCATTCCTTTTCCCAGAACCGCAGCGATCAGCAGTGTCAGTACCGGTGGCTGAGAGTGTTGAATCCAGACTTGGTTAAGGGCCCTTGGACCAAAGAGGAGGACCAAAAGGTAAGTCAGGGCCGAGAGGATCTGAGTGTTGGACTGTGACTGTCTGCGGAGAGGATGGAGGTGTCAGACCCTCGGGTCTTTTTGTAAACTGTATGTAATTCTTTCCAATGGTGGATATCTGCGAGAGCAGCACTCCGACCTGTTCTGAGCAGCCTAATGCAGCTGTGGTCATGATGAGCAGAAGCAGGTCTAGGCCTCTGTAGCTGAACACCTTCTCTCTTTCACACAGTACTGCTACAGTAGGGCGCCAAGGGAGAGAGCAGAAAAGGGAATTAATTCATCTGCCTGCTGGCAGGTCTCCACCTGACCTGGCCATGTTGGACCCAAGAGAAAATAAAAAGTGGATGTCTGAGGTTGGCTAGGTGGATCGTGACTTCTGCAAACCTGTTTCTCTGCTGATTCCAGAGTGAGCTGAGAGGGGCCAGCTTAGATAGTCTCATCATCTTGATGTACTTACGAAAAGTTGGAATGAATTCCAACTTTACCAAGATTTTCTGCTGCAAAATTTCCTAGTTTGTCAGATTCTCTGTAATGTTTCTGCTCCCCCATTTCTTTCCCTTTTGATCCCATTACAGGCTGTTGTGGTCCCTTTTGCCTTCCATCTGTGTGTTATGTCAAGCACATCCTAAGGAAGCTTCTCATGATGTCCTTCTGCCTTCCTACAGCAGAGCAGTTGCTGCCTGCTTTCCCCTTCCCTTTGCATGTCCTGACTCTGCCAGCCTACCCTGCCAGTCCTGATGCCCACTGCCGTCCTGGTCAGGCTGGGCTCCAGCTTTCTCCTCCTGACACTGCACATTGCGCTTTGCCCTACAAGCACTCCAGCTCCTTGGCCTGTGTCTCAGTTTGATGTCTTTGGTCCATTTGTCTGCGCTTGATAGTCAGGAGTCTGCAGTAGGGACATTTGTTACGGGCCAAGAGCACTGTGAGCATCACCTGGCTACCTGCATCTTTCAGCTGAGCGCAGCTGGCCAGGGTGGAAATGCTCTTTGAGAACCCTTCAGCCTACTCTCTCAGATTTTGGTGGGCTGAACACTGCAGGCAGTACATTGTTTCATCCTGACTGTGCCGTGGACATATCGCAGGGGCTTAGAACAGATTCCCTGCCCAGAAGCATTTGCGTTGAGCCTCAGGCAGAAGTGACAAAGCCCTGGGTGAAGGGGAAGTGGCAAAGTGGATGGCTCTTAAGTGAATATTGTTCGTTTTTGCTTTGGAGTTTTCACTGTGTGTCCTGGTGCTAGTGGGGCATGAAGCTGCAGGCCCTGGCATGTCCTGGATGTAGCACCTTCTGTTAAAGGGAGGCTGTGCCCCTCTGTCCCAGCAGACAGACTAGTGCAGAGCTTATGGGGACCGCTGTCATGCGGCCAGGTCCTCGGTAGGAGGGAGGGCAGAGGAGCCTTGGAGCAGGTGGGACTTGGCCCTTGCTCAGAAACAGGCATGTGTTTCTAAATCTGGGCCCCTCTGCCCTTGGAGCACCTGCCAGTCTCCATCCTGTCTTCTGTGAGCAGTTGTCTGCATTCACAGGTGCCATGTGGCAAAATGTCTGCATGGAAACAGCCTCTTTCAGAAATTCAGCTGAATCGTTGCTCTCACAAGTGTTGGTACACCTGATTCAGTGCTGGATCTGTCCAGCTTTTTTTCCTAAGGAGCCTTTCTCTGTCTACCTGGTCCCAAGAGAGATGAAGAGCAAAGCCTGAAGATGACTGTATTGACCTTCCCCTCCTTTATTCCATTTCCTTATTTCCCTCCCTTCCTCTTCAAAGGTAATTGAACTGGTTAAAAAATACGGCACCAAACAATGGACCCTGATAGCCAAGCACCTGAAAGGGCGTTTAGGGAAGCAGTGCCGGGAACGCTGGCATAACCACCTGAACCCTGAGGTGAAGAAGTCCTCATGGACAGAGGAGGAGGATCGCATCATTTTTGAGGCCCACAAGGTCCTGGGGAATCGTTGGGCGGAGATTGCCAAGCTGCTGCCTGGGAGGTAGGACCTCTTTGCTCATTGTTGCTTTCATAGCTGGATGGCCGGTGGAGATCCATGTGTTGGGCTCACAGGATAGGGCTGGAGAGCATGTAGGAGCTGTTAGCTGTGCTTTAAAGCTGCTGTAAATGGTGATTTCTGTTTCCTTCTGCTTTCTCTGCAGGACCGACAATGCTGTGAAGAATCACTGGAATTCCACCATCAAGCGGAAGGTGGACACGGGAGGCTTCCTCAATGAAACCAAGGAGTCCAAGTCACTGTACTTGCTCGTGGAGGTGGATGACAAGGAGAGCCAAAGCCGAAGGAGAGCTGGGAGCCAGGTACTGCAGCAGCACGTTTGTAGCAGGGTCAGTGCCCTGCTCTGCTAATGCGTATCAGAGCTGTTCATCCACCCTTCTGCTGCCTCTCATGCTGCCTTTGCCACAGCCTGGTGTCTACATAGACAGTCTGTGCCTTCCCCCAGCCTTCTCCAAGAGACTGACTCTTGGGAGATCTCTCCCTCCAGGAGCTAGAGGTGTAACGTGAGCCCGAGTGTGTTATCCAGGTGGAGGACAGCAGTCTGCTAGTGCTGTTATCTTGCCAATCCCAGCATCAGGTCTGTCTTGGAGATAGAAGATTTTTTTTTTTTGGCTCCATTGTGCTGTTGCTGGTGGGAGAAGGAGGCTGCTCCAGACAGTGTAGGGAGCGTGGTGAAGAGGTATTGCCTTCCTTTCCTCTAAAAAAGGAAGCAGGGGAAGTACACCCAATTATTTTTTTCATGAAGAAAGCATGTAGTTTTCAAAGGCAGGCTCTTGTAAAGTAGGAAATGCAGAATTAGTGCTACCTGCTCAGCCTTCATTCAACTTTCTCCTGTGATACTGTTAAGTGAAATCTTCAATTAAACAGTTCTGTGCTCATTATGTTGCATGGACTCCTGCTCAGGTGGTGTATGGGACAGAGCAGTGAGGGAGAACAGGGATGTGAAACAAACTGAATAGCAGGTAGGAGAGCAGGCAGAGCTGAATGTGTCCGGGGACCCTTGCTCTTTGTCCCCAGGACTTGACGTTGTTCCCTTGGTTTCTGCTAACGGCTGGACTTTCTTTGTTGTTTGTGCAAAGACCGTCCTGCAGAACTGGCCAGTCGATATCTCTGAAATAAAGGAAGAGGATGTCAGTGACGAGGAAGTGACGGGTGTGCAGGAGTTACCCTCGGAGCTACCAGCTGCTGAACTGGCAGAGCATAACGCTGAGGGGACCCCAGATGATGCGGTGCCTGAGGATGCCTCTTCATTTGTCACATCACCGTACAAATGGGTCGTTGAAGCTGCCAACTATTTGTACCCAACATCTGTGCCAGCCTTCAATGAAGCTCTGGACATGATTGAATCTGTAAGTAACAGACCCTTGCTCCTCCAGCTAATGTAGGGAGACTGATCCTCACCCTTTTCCCGTGAGTGAACTTAGTGGGTCCCCTTGCTCATCACCATGGGCATCCTGAGAAGATCTGGGTCTGTCACTGGCTTGTGGCTTCCCACGGTCTCTTCTCCAGGGCTGGATTAGGCCTTTCTAGCTCTGCCAGTATTGCTCTGGGCTTGCGAATTCCCCTAGGTGGGTGTTTTTGTGCATGGGCTCTGCTGGTGTGGGAGGCTGTAGATGCTGGCAAACCTGATCTCAAGCCCTCCTTTATCAGCCAGAGTGTCTCCAGCTCTCCCTTTTGTAGAAGTTCAGGCCCGTGCTTATGGGCTTTCCTTTCCCTCCTACTATGGGATGGGATAGGACAGGACAGAATGGGAATAGGCCAGGCCCACTTGTACTATGCAGGACAGACCCCGTCACACTGGGATGACCCCCCACTTGCTTTCAGTGGGGGTAGCTTCACTGAAACTAGTCATTTTGGGCCCGTCAGGCAGCACTGAGGTCCCCAGGGTGATGCCAGGGCAGGAAGGCTGGCTAGAAACAACAGAGCACTTTGCTGCCATCAGAGGGAAATGTCTGCAGCTCCCAGCCTGCCTGAGGAGCTTATGAGCTGATTATCCGTGAAGGATCCACTTTGCATGTGTATAGAAGGACAGAGAGTCTGTGCCCAAGGCTTAACGGCCCATCTGTGGGTCCTTAGGGGCCTGCTTGTATGGTACTTCGGGTATTGGTGGGGTTGAGCTGTGAAGCAGCTGATCTCTGAACTGGTCTGGTTATTTTTAATCTGCTTCCAGCAGTGTAGGTTACAGCAGAGCCTTGTGTGCAGCCGTATTGGTGTGCCCAAGACTGATTTGGTGCGGGGTGACAGTTGCTTCATTCAGGCCCTGTCCCCAGACCTATCCCCAGCTGCTTGTTTTGTCCCCTCTGTGTGGGGATGCAGCTGTTTGTGCAGCTGTGCTGTGAACTGAACTGGGAAACCAACCTTGCGTAAATAGAAAAATCTGCCCTACGCAGGAGCAGCAGCTTTCAGCTGGGTCAGTTCCCTGGTCTGGTTCTCAGCTGTGCAGGCAGCAGAGGGGAGGAGGGCTTGAGCTCTCCTCTAACCAGGCTCCTTGCAAAAACTGGTGCGATCTCACACACGCACTTACTTCACCTCCCAGTTCATCTCTGCATCTGCACCAGTTGGCTGCTCAGCTTTCCCTCCTGGGCTGCTTCTGATGGTTTCCTGTGTGTGCAGGACCCAGACGGGTGGTGTGATCTGACCCAGTTTGACCTGCCTGAGGAACCCTCCGCCGGCAGCAGCAGTAGCAGCAACAGCCCGGTGAGGCAAACCCCCAGCAAGCCAACACCGTCCCTGCCCAATGTGACCGAGTACCGCCTGGACGGCCACACCATCTCTGACCTGAGCAAGAGCAGCAAGGGGGAGCTCATCCCCATCTCTCCGCACGCAGAGGTGAGCTTTGGCACGCCGCCCTCTGTGCTGAAGAGGCAGAAGAAGAGGAAGATCTCCCTCTCCCCCGTCACGGAGAATGCCACCAGCACCAGCCTTTCCTTCCTTGACTCCTGCAACAGCATGACGCCCAAGAGCACCCCTGTCAAGACACTGCCCTTCTCTCCATCTCAGGTACAGAGCAATGGCAGAGTCCAGTCTGTGCTCCTCTCCTTGGGCTTGGTCATGAGCTAATAAACATGTTAGTGCTCTTATCTACTTGCCTTGATGCCATGTATTCCCATCAGCTCTGCCAGCTTTGTGTTTCTCCTCCCTTGAACGAGGCAGTGACAGTGCACAAGGTGTGTGTCTTTGCTAAAACAAGGCGCAGAGCTAGATTCTGCTAGTGCTTGTCTTCAGTGCTGCCCTTCCTGTGGGAGCAGCAGCCTGTGTCTGCCTCTGGGAGTGCTTGCAGCGTCGGCAAAGCCCAGCTGTCCTGTGTGATGGGCAGACCATGTGCCCGCTATGAGGAAGGAGCACCACTGTGCAGATTTACATGCCTGCCCGCTCCTGGACTGATGAAGAGCACAGTGGTTCTGTCCCCACGGCATTGCTGCCCCAGCTGTGGGTAGCAGCGTGGCAACAGTGAGAAGTTGATTTCCCTGTTCGTTTCCAGTTAAGTCATGCAGGCAGGCTTGGTAGCACATGCCTTGTGCGGATCTCTGAGTTGTTGTGCTTAGGAAAATGCTCCTGGGCTTGTCGTCTTCGCAAAGGGGACTCAGGAGCTTTCAGCCTTTGTCATGACTCCTACAGTGTCCACACACGTGTGCACACATGGTTTCTAACATACATCATCTTGGAGCACTGTGGTGTTCAAACCCACTGGTGTCTCATATATTGATGGAGTGGTGGAGTTCTGTCTATAAAACAGAATAAAGGCTGCTGTGTTCTCCAGCACAGTTCCCACAGCGGCTCTGTTCAGACCCTGTCTACCCATGCCTTCCAGGCTTTTATTTTGCTGTTTCTGCAGCCCTGGGTGACACAGGTTCAGGTGACAGTGTGACCTCAGGTTCAGATGGACCTTGAATGCAAGGTCAGCAAGAACTGGGAAGTCAGAGTGGGACCTGAAATGTGCAGTTCTGCAGAGCGTGAAAGGCTGGAAGGCCTGGCGTGAATGTGAGAAGGCAAACAGCATGTCCTGCCTCTCAGGCTAAGCTTCAACCATCAGTGAATGTAACACACACAGCTCTTCTCTGCTGATAGGTTCTTGGGTACAAATCTCATTCCTTATAGGAGTAAAGTTGTCACTTATTAGCTGTTGTGAAGTAAAATCCTAGCAGAGATGAGATGATTTGTGGTTTTCTCACAGTTTAGGCTGAAGACAGCTCAATGCAAAATCTGCTGTCTTGTATGTTGTTGCATTACCTGGGCTTCCCTCACGTTTGCTGACCTGAGGTCGGAACAGACCTTTGGTGGGCTGGCATTACCCCTCCACCATTTTGCTTGGTCTTATCTGGACCAGTGCAAGGAGACACTTCTCTCCCACCCTGTAGCTCCTTGTAGTCATATCGACTCATCCCTTATGGGAAGTGAATAATCTTTATGGGTGTGAGGCACCTTCTGGCAACTTTCACGTGTGTGTCCACATACAGGACAGTATGAGTCTGTAAGAGTCATCCTGCTTGATACTGGGACAGATCCCTCTTGTGCCACTCACTATGGGAGGATTGTCCCTACTTCAGGTTTTCTCCCGTATTTAGGAAAAAGTAGTGACTTGTGATACTATGCTGGGATGCTTGTGGCTGAGTGTCTTCTCTTTCTTTCTTTCCTGTGCTGTGCAGTTCTTAAACTTTTGGACCAAACAGGATACACTAGAACTGGAGAACCCATCTCTGACCTCCACGCCTGTGTGCAGTCAGAAGGTGATTGTCACCACCCCTCTGCACAGGGACAAGACCCCTCTGCTCCAGAAGAACTCAGCGTAAGTCCTTTCCTCCTCCCCCATCCCCACCTGAGCAGTGTCCTTTTCCACACAGGAGTCTGGTCCAATTCAAACATACCTCCCCCGGTACTTGTACTGGCACTACTGAGAGAGGGGCGAGGCAGGCTGGGGATTTCCTTAAACCAGTGTTTTCTCCCCCAAAGACAGCTCCTCTCTGAGCTGCAGGGAACAAGTGTCCCATGTGATTGGGGCTGCAGCCAAGTGACCACCGTTGTGCTCAGCTGCTGGGTGGGCTGTTGCCTTCTGTGCGTGTCTTTGTGAAACGTTGCTGTGCTGTGAGCCCTGTGCCAGCAGGGAAGGGATTTGATTTTCTCAGCAAGAGCTGTTCAGATCCATCCCTTTAGCTTTGCACCCTCTGCTTTGCCTGTCCTGAGGGGCAGTCCAGGGAGATGATTACCCAAGGCGCTGTACCAGGCAGGTGAGAAGGGGTGGTCTGTACAGAGGGTGTTTTCCTGGCAGACCTGTCGCTGCACTGAAGCAGCACAGTGTTTGGGGGTGCTGGCTGTGCTAGCAAAACTGCTCTATTGTTGGCATGCTCCAGAGCAGCTCCCCCGTCCAGGCGGTGTGAGCTGGCTTGGCTGCTCTAAGTGTATTTGCACCCAGGACTTCTGCTGGTCCAGCTGTGACTGTCGCAAAGCCCAGGCTGGGCCTGAGCCAGCAGAAGCGTTGCAGAGTAGGGCTGGCCTGCAGAGCTGCATGTCACCTGTGTCGGAGGTGCTGTACCACTTTCTGACCAGGGTGCTTGGCAGCTGGCAGGGTGGAGCAGCATAGCTGGCATGTCTGAAAGATGTTTTCCCTGCTAAAGGCTCCTCTGCGCCTGTTTGCCCTGCTCGCGCCCCAGGAGCAGTCCAGCCAGGCTGGTGGCTTCTGCTGCCACCACGTGAGACTCTGCAAGTGGCTCATGTGATGAGAGGGCTCAGAAGGACGGGGGTTACTTTGCGTGGGTTACAGCACGTCTGATTCTTCGTCTTTCCCGCTCTCTGCTGCTAGGTTTGTCACACCAGATCAGAAGTATGTGGTGGACAACACTCCTCACACTCCCACACCTTTCAAAAATGCCCTGGAGAAATATGGACCAATTAGGCCTCTGGTAAGTATTGGGCAGGTCTGCCGCTTGCTGATGGTGAAACATAATGAATACAAACGGGACGTGGGGTAGGTTGCAGTGAGCGAGCTGTAATCTGTGCCATAACAAGGTACAGTTTGGTAGTGCCAGGCTGAGATGGGAGGGATGAAGGGGACCTTGTCATTGTGAACATGTCATGGTAAGCAGCCAGAGGACCAGCTAAAAATGCCAAAAACTGCCCTTGAATCAGGCTGCAGTACTTGGCTACTGATGGCCTTGAGGAGAAGCAAGGGAGCAATCTACCTAGGCACCGCTGACGCACTGGGTCTCTTAATGTGGGTGTTGCTGGGATGGCAGTTTCCAGTATCCCAGGCCTTCTGTCTGGTTCTCAGTGGCACATTTGGGGTTCAGCTGTTAAGAGTCTCTCATGTCTGGCAATCCTGTAAACCTGTCAGGCTAGCAGAAATCTTGTCAATATCTTTTCCAGCTGGGAAGTAAATAAGTTGTCTTTGTGTTTGTCGTCCCACTATGGGCTCCCCTGACCCCATTATCCCTTGAGGGAAGTACTCGTGAGTCTACCCAGCATACAGATTTTTGATTGTCTTGTGCTCTCTCTCCACCTCTTCAACACCAGCCCCAGACTCCTCACCTGGAAGAAGACTTGAAAGAGGTTCTCCGAAGTGAAGCTGGCATTGAACTTATCATAGAGGACGATGTGAAGCCTGAGAAACAGAAGAGGAAACAAGGGGTGAGCTGATTTTGCATCCAATACCTGCTGCTGAGCTGCCCTGTGCTATTGAGGGATGTTTTGGACAGTTTTGTTCATCCTACTGTTGATGCCAGAAAGTTTTTGGCCTGTGGCTGCTGCCTTTTAATCAGCAAGAGGTTAAGGCCTGCTTAAAATACAGCCAGCTGTGTCCTGGTTTATGCTGAACTCAGGGCAGGTTAGAAGATGCTGTGTCCCTAACCTACAGGAGAGACCCATGGCATGCTTGGAGCATCTGTGGCAAGCTGGGCTCCCAGCAGGCTGTGGACTGGTATGCAAAGTCTCTTGGCTCAGTTGCCCTGATGGCTTTCCTTTCCTACTGAAAGGAGCTTCCTCTTTTATATCAGTGGCTCTTGGTGCCAGGAGGAGAGCACTGGAAGCTGTTGTGCCCTGTGGTGGGGAAGGCTGCTGCACGTCTTCTTCCTGGGGTGCTGGTGCAATGCAGACCTGGGGTGACATGGGCTTGGTGTGCACCCTGGGCCCTTAGGATGGAAGTTCACCGGGTTGATTCATGCTGACACTTGTTTTTCTATGTCCCCCAGTTGCGCAGGAGTCCCATTAAGAAGGTCCGGAAGTCTCTGGCCCTGGATATTGTGGATGAAGATATGACGCAAAATATGCCTGCGCTCCCTAAGACTGTCTGTTTCAAAAGAGCCCAGGTGAGGGCTACTGTCCTCAGAGCAAGGGTAGAGCTGGCTTCTGCTCCAGAGAAACCCTGTGCAAAGCAGTGGTGGGAGCTTTGCCACCTGCAGCTGCCTTTGAACAGTACATGTGAATGTGGGTGAAGGGCTGGATTTGTTAGCTAGCCTTTTGGCCAGGCCAAGTATCAGCACTGTTAGGGCAAATGAACTTGTTTCCTTATACTTTTCTTTTTTTCCCCTTTGCAGCCTGTGAATTTCTTGTCGAGGTCCCTGAACCTTTCCTCCTCGAGCAGAAAGAACGACAGTGGTTTGCTCAACAGAGCCTTCGTGCAAGTGCAGCCAGAGAAAATGTCCTACAGGAAAATGCCAAGCCATTTCAGACCACCAGCACCGGTAAGCCCTGCAGCCCCTGTTCTCCCAGTCAGGAGGCTAGCTGGTGTTAGTGCAGCCCTTGTCCCTCCTCAGGAGGAGGAGCAAGGGGACGAAGCTCTGCGCACTCCTGCATAGGCATCGCTATGCTGTCAGGGCTGTCTTTGCACCCAGGTTTGGAGATGCTGAGCCAGCCAAAAAGGTATTTCCCATCTCTGTGATTTTTAGAGTGTTTCTAGGTTGTGATGAAGGCTGTGTGCCATAGGCAGCGTAAGCTGGCTTTATCCTGCTGTTTACCTGAACCCGTGGCGGTGCAGAGCTCCAGCTGACGGTGGACCACCTTGGCAGCTCATGCTGAGGTTGGTGGTGTTACAGCTACCCTGTTCCTCAGGGTAGATGTGGAGCACATCTGAGCTGTGCTGGAGTCACAGTAGACTACAAATGCACTCTGGGGCATAAATGGTCTCTTGTGCTCTCCTTAAAATCTTCACCATTTGGTATGTTTGCAGGCAGAGTGCACTAGTAGAGGGGTATCCCTGCTTTGTTAGGTAGCGTGGCTTAGAGAAGGGGATTTGTACCATGATTTTGCAGATATTTGCTTGGACCAAGTCATGGGAGCGCTGTGGTAGCTTGAATGAGGATGGATATACATGCTGTCCTTGGTGGGGGGTGAAACTACAACTGGGGGCTAGTGCTGGGGGTGTTTTCAGATCCCAGGAAGAGTCCAGGTACAGTGTTGTCTTCACTAAGCAGCCTTGGCTCAGTCTTCACTAAATGCTGCAGCAAGGGGGGTTGCAGCTGTCCCTGGATTAGAGCTGTCTGTTGTGAAAGCTCTTTCTCCTGACAAATAAGTACTCTTCAGCCAGAGTAATTCCTTCCCCTTCTCAAAATAAACCCTACTTAAACACTTCCATTCCTCCTCCTGTCCTAGGCGGGGCCATATTGCTCTGAGAGCTAATAGATCCATATAAATAAAGCTTTGGGAGTGACTTGATGGTGACAGTAAGGCAGCTTGCATGGTGACAGAGTACAGGGGTGCAGTGAAATCCCATTGCCCAAAGACAGCAGAGCTGTCTGCGGTGTTGCTGGGCTGTCGGGATTTATTGTGCCGGGCTGGTGTTGCTAGCAGTGGCAGTTATTTATGAAGGCAGCTCACCTAGCTGTGGGCTGAACCTAAATCAGCCCCAAAGCCATGCTCTGGCTGCATGAGGCATTGTTACTGTAAAAAAACGCTGAAGCTCGACCTCTGGTTCTTTGCAGTGCATGTAAATGGGTATTTCCAGTTCAGGGTGTTGTGTATCTCTTGGCTGCATTTATCAGAGGATATGCAGGGGTTTTCCTGGAATGCAAAAACACCTCATGGGTGCCCTTTCTGCACGCAGTGACTGAAGCACATCTGATTTTTGGCTCTTCCTGTGTGCTGCAGGGCCCTGCTGAAACTACAGGCACCAAACTGCTGTTAAGGATGGTCTTTGACCAATCTAGACCTGGGGCTATGCAGCTCCTGTAGGAATTGAACTGGCTGGGAATAAACCCCAAAGCTGTTCTTGAATTCTTTCCATCCTTCTGGACTTTCTTCAGCACAAGGAGCCTTAGTGGGTTTGTGCTTTGGGGTTTTTGTCTCAAGTCAAGTAAGGAAAGCCCTGAAGGAGTACATGAATAATTCTGAAATGGAGCACTCACCTGGGAAACTGCTGAATGTAACTTCCCTTTGCTAGAAACGACCATCTTGGCTGTGATGAGTAACTGGTGGTGTGCAAGTTCCTCCTGGTTGCAAGATGGGTGCTCGTAAGTGGGAGGTTTTATTTCCCTTGGGTAGCAGGTAGCTGTTAGTTTATTTATTTTTGCAGTGTTTTAAAACAGGATGTCAACATTGTGTTTGTCCTGTCCCATAATTGTGTTGTATGCATGCTTTCTTTTCCCTCTGTAGATGACCAGGGCTTGGAAAGCGGTGGCCTGTGGTGGAACCCAAGACCAACTCTTCATGCAGGAGAAAGCTCGACAGTTTTTGGGCATGTTGAAACAGTCTCACACATCAAGGACCTTAATCTTATCATGAAGGATTGTTCTGCTTTTTTAATTTTATTTTTTAAAATTTTTTTATAAGTGGAGGGGAGGGGGAACCACAGGAAAAAATATCCTCTGCCCAGCCAGTGTGTGTAGGGGTGGTTTTTTTCCTTCTGTTCCCAGGTAGATCTATATTGTAATAAATTGGGCTAACTGCTGGCTAATGTGTGGAATGCAAGTTTTGGGATCATTATGGAAAGGCAAACAAGGGAGGGTGGAGAGCTAACAGCAAGACCTCTCTCTGCAAGACCTGGGTTCCGCAAAAGTAGAAGCATGCAGCTGTGTTCCACCTTGGAGCAGCGTGTGTGGCAGGCGGTGGAGACCAGCCTCGCAGCCTGGATTTCATGCTGGCTGCTCTGGTACCTTGAGAATGGCTTTTGCAAAGGTTCCTGCAAGTCTTGCATCTCCCCTTCCTTTTTTTTTGGGGGAATGGAGTGGTCTCCCCTCACTCTAGGAGCAGGGAGAGTGTTGCACACTCGTGGGAGAAGTGCTTTGGGGTGGCCCGTGTTTGGAACCGGCCCCTTGCTCCCTGCGGGGCTGCTCTGTACTGCCGCGCTGCAGAAGGGGAGCGGCGGGCACCTCTCCCCGGGGCTGCGCTCCCTCTTCAAATAAACGATGGTGCTAACATCACCCTGTTGCTCGGACTCTGACTCTGCCCGGGGCCTCATAACGCTCGGAGGGAGGCAGCGCTGTGCCGGGAGGCAGCAAAGCACCGGCTTTCACATGGGATCTTTTCTTTGTGGCAAATTGCTGAATTCACGTTAGCCTCTGAATTCACGTGTGGCTAGGGATGTTTCCCCCCCTCACTCTCAGTAGTTTAATGGGCTGTTTAGGAATGGCTTTAGTTACTCCATGGGAAGGTTCTGGAGTGTGTTCGAGCTTAGTGTGGCCAGGGTCTCTGCAAAGCTGCAGGAGTGGGTGGAGGCTGCAGAGAGCTGTGGGCAGGAGAACAGCACCAGGAGTGTGTGAGCCTCTTGTGTCCTCCTTCCTTTGGAGGCCAAAGCTGTGTCCACGTTGCTGTTTCAGTGCAGTAACAGTAATACGGTGTGCCGTTTCGATGTAGCCAAGGTTGGAATGCAGTGATAGTAGCAGTATACTAACTGTTTGTGATTGGAAAGCTGCTGGAAATACTGAAGAGCAGCTCACCAGTTAGACCAGCACATGAACAGCTCTTCGGGTGAGCCCCATTCAGGGCTGTGGTGCAATTTGCCATCCTCTGTGAGCCACCGAAGCCATTGTGGCAGATCTGCCTCTGGCTGGGGGTGGCAGAACAGCAAGGATGTGGGGAAGAGGTCCGTTCACTCTTAATGGAGTCACTGTCCCCAGTCCCTTTGCAGGGTGGAAAAACAGAGCAGGGCTGTATAAATCTCACTTCAGGCTGTGGCTTACATTGGAAATAGAGTCAAAAAATCCTTACTGACAAACTTGTTAATAAAACCTTGGATCCTGGGAAATGAGGGAGTTTTAGAAACCCAGCTCATTTTTCATTTCTACAAGCTCAGAGCCAAAGTAAATCCATGAAGTCATTTTTATTTCTGTTTCTCAGTGCTGCAATGTTTACTTTGGAAAGGTGGCTGGGACCACTTGTCTGAAAGCCTGGCTTTAGCAGCTTCCATTCTGTTGTTATTTTAAGAAAAATCGTCATAAACCCATCCCTCTTTGCTTGGGCTTTAGTGGGCTCAGCCGTTCCTGCGCTGGGTGACTTTATGAAACCAAGCCCAGGATTGCGTTTCCTTCCCGGAGCCGACGTGAGCTGGGAGTCCTGAGCAGGCAGGGTCTGCCGGAGAATACATGGGTGGGGGAGCCTGGCATGTGTGTTTGGGAGCTGCTCCTAAATGAAAGGATTATGAGGCTGAGAAGTATTAACTGCTGCTCTGATGCTGTAAATCCAGATAGTGCTGGGTGTCCTGCATTGCGGAGTGCTTATTAAGAAAGATTGAGGGGCAGAAAAATACCGAGGAAAATGAGCAAGGCCTGGCATGGTTAATGAGTAAAAAGACAATTAGCTTTTAATTGGAAAATAGAGCTCCTGGTGTGGATGTTAGTAGCCTGGCTTGGCTGTCCTGGGGCTCAGGAATAGGCACCGCTCTGCAGGTGGGGGAAAAAGGCCCCACTTGCTTCATTTTTCTGTTAATTCAGATGCTCTGCTTTATTTCCATTAAAACCTTGTAGAGGTTGAACTTCCTGCTGGCTGTGGAATCCCTGGGGCCAGCCGGGCAGCGCTGGGCTGGAGCTGGAGAGCTTGGGAGGGGGTTTTGCTGGAGACCCCTCTCAGTCTGGGGCTCTGTGTCCCCGCAGTGTCCCTGGCTGTGCCCTGGCCATCGTCCCTTTGAACCCTCTGCAGCAACCCAGCCCTCTCAGGCTGCACAACCCTCATTCACAAAAAGAACCCTGAAAATGTAATTTAACTTTAAATGAAAGACCAGGACAAGAGTCCCAGGAGCCGTGGTGCCTCTGCCATGTGGGAGAATAATCCTCTCCTGCGGCCTGGCTTGCTGGAAAGCTGCAGAAACCCTGGGTTGCTGCTTTATTTTAAACTTTGTATTTGCTTTTGGTATTTTGCATTCCTCAGCAGAGCAGATGACCCCTTGTTAGAATCCAGACTTGGAAAAAGGACTGATTTTAGCAGGGATGAGAGGGGAATAGCAGAGCTGGAGCTCCCAGGGTCACAGCAGTGCCCGACTGCAAGCAGGATGTTGCTTCCAGCTGGGAAAAGCCCTGAAAAAGCTGGGGAGAGCAAAAATACCAGGGTAAGGAAAAAAGAGAGGACACACAGGGTTTTTTATTGGCAGGCTTCCTTCTGGATGGAGCTGGGTTGTGCCCAGGTGGGCAGCAATTGGGCAGAGTGGTGCTGAGCCTATGAAGCTCCGCAGCCGGCAGCGCGGGAGCTGCTGCGTGTCCCTCAAAGCTGCTGGGCTTGTTCCCGCTGGTTGGAGGGATTTCATAGCCTTTTTATCTTGTTTTCACAGCTAATTCTGCTAAGGCGCTGTGCAAACAGCAGGTTGCTCACAGGGGGCTTTTTGGCAAGGCACCTGTGGGGAGAGCTGTCCCTGCACGTAGCCGTGGAGGAATGCAAACGGTGAATGAAGTATTTTTTTCCTATTTCAGGCATTTCCTGTAACTAAAAGTAAGAAAAGAAAAAGGCAGCTGAAGTGATGCACCCTGTTCCCAGCTCACCCGCGGAACCAGCCCTGGTAAAGCCCAAGCGCTTTGCCTGCTCCTGTGCAGAGGTGTTGTGCCGGCGCAGCTCCCTGGCCGGGGTGGCATTGCTGAGCGCCGCAGCTGCGGCAGCAGAGGCTGCTAACCTGGGTGCAATTACCGGCACAACCCAAACTTGCCCCGTTGACCTTGCTAATACAGACTACTTAGTAACTAATGCGATGGCATAGAGCAAAGTAAATTGCAGAGCATGAAACAGTGAATAATTGCTTAGCGGTGATTCAGAGGTTTGAGTTTGAGCATAACCTGTTGCTGCCTGATGTTTCCGTGAAAGCACAGTGTGCACGGAGGGTGTCCGGTGGGGTTGTTCTACCGGAGCAGCGGTGCGATCCCATGTTACAGCAGGGCTATTGGCTGCACCGGGAGCGTCTCAGCTCCCAACGTTTCCAAACACTGCCGTTCGGGAGCCGGCTCTGCTCTGTGGAGGATGCGCAGGCGTGCTGCTGCATCCCTGCTCTCCTCCTGCCTTCCTGCACGGGGCAGAGGGGTTTGCCCGGGCTGTGCATCCTCCGGGGCTGCGGGCGTGCTGCGTTGGGGGCAAAAAAAGATTAATTTCCCATTGGTGGCTAAATTTGAGCTGGTTACACCTTGACGATGTTTCACGAGCTTTATCGCGGCTCGGTGCAGGAAGGTAGGCTGCCTTAGACCCTGCGTTGGACCCTGTGGTGGGGGCAAGGGGATGCCGAGGTCGGGGTGGATGGATTGGGCTTCTGCTTCGCCAAAAAACGCTTTGACCCTGGGGCTTATTCAAAGCAGCAAAGTGCCTCCTGTCCCACCTTTGCTTATGGTATTTATTGAGCAGTTGCTAAGCAATAACCTTGTAAAATTTCCAATGTGCTTTTTTTGACAATTCAACCTGTGGTTTAGAGGTTTAGGAAATTAAAAGGACAATTTTAGCCTGGTAGGTACCTGCTGAGGATTAGCTGAGCAGCTCCTGGATTTTGCAAAAGATGGAGACCACTCGTGTTAAGAGCTGGCTGCAGCTGGACAGGAAACTGATTGTGCTTTGGAAACTTAAAATTCCCCCTCCCCTGTTTCTGGAGCAAGGAAACTGCAATTCTTCATCCCCACCAGTACAGAATAATAAAAGATTAAAATATGGTATGAGGTCAGGGAAAACAGTTTGCTGTGGAAACTGAAGGGTTTGGAGTGAGGAAATGAATGTTTCCATTTGGAGAACGTTAGAAAAGAGAAATTTCAGGGACTTAAAACCCACGCTGTGCAAAGCTCAGCAGAACTGCCCGGGGACAAGCGCAGGCTCATCTCCCCTTGCCACGGCCAGCGTCTGGCTTATCCATCCATTGCTGGCAGAGGTCAAAAACGCACCCTGGCTCGTAAGCGACCTAGTGACCTAATAGCTGGTGAAAGGTAAATTTAATGCTTTTGTAGGGGTTTTATTTGTAAATGCATTAGTTCTATTTTTTTTTTTCCAAAATACTAGACAGATCTTGTAGGAAAATGAATAGAAATGGCATTCCTAATTCCCCTAGGGATTTTTTTGTTTAGTTGTTTTGGAAATCTCACCCAAAGCTTTGGCTTCGAGCGAGGCAGTCAGCCCAGGGGAGGGGATGTCTTGCCTCACTGTTGTACTGTGATGCCTCTTCAGGTGTGATTTTCTTCTTTGCCTTTTTTTTTCCTTTTTTTCTCTCTCTTTTTTTTTTTTTTTTTTTTTTTGGTGCAAATGCACTGTGTCCTGTCCTGAGTTCGGCCAGGGGCACCGAGCTGCTGAAAGCGCCCAGCGAGAAAGGGAGAGCCCAGTGCCTGGCTGTGCTTCGGGCAAAGACCCAGGGCAGCACCTCGCTTTGGACGGGGAGATGCTCCAGCGCGTTGCGCTGCTGTTCCCCACCACCCTGCAGGCGAGCAAAGCCGCCTCCCTGCCCGCTGCTCCCCTCCTCGCTACCGCAGCCGGAGCTGGAATGCAAAGTCTGATGCATAAAGCTGTGTTTTTACTGTCCTGTGTTTGCAAAGCTGTCGCTGTGGCTGCGCTGGCCCGAGTGGCCGGGGACGGCGCTGCCAAGTGCCTCCGATGGGGAGACTGCTGATCTAAAAACTCCACTATCAAATTAGAATCTGCAGCCCTGTACAAATAAAGCCTGTTATCTGTAATTGTGCAGCCCGTAACGGGTGCCAAAATTGGTGTCAGATCTGCCCAAAAGGACTAGATAAGGGTGGTGGTGGGGGGAAGTAATAGTTTTAGATTCAATTCCGCTGAGGTACTCGTCTATTCCCAGGGTTAGTGTAAATCGAGGTTTGAATTAAGCCAAAACAGCCTCAGTTAATGTCTAAATCTGCCGTTTCTCAGGTCCTGCAGAAGCAGACAAACACAAAATCGATATTTGCTCTAACCGTTGCTAAATTTTCTTTACAGATTAATTTCTGCCTAATAATCCCTGCGGCTGCAGCTCTCCAGAGCCCTCCCTGCCACGGGGCCGTATCCTGCCCCGCGGCTCCCTCCGGGTTGGTGATCCTGGGTGGCCGTGGCCCGTCCCTGCCTTACCCCCAGGACCGGGGCTGCTGGCCTGCAGCTTGAATCCCTCCTGCCAAACCAACCCTGCTCTGCCTTCAGGGGAGCGCACAGCACCCTTCCCTTGCGAGGAAGAAAATCTTTTTTTTCCCTTTCTTGCTGTCAGGCATCTGTTTTTAGAAGGCGGTGGTAAGTACCACGCTGTGGAAATGCAACCGGATTAATACCCAGATTTACACGCCGGACCCATGTTGAGCTAGGAGATCATTTTGTCCCTTATTAGAGCTGTTTCTGGTCTGGAGGCTTATTCTCGGCTCCCGCCGCTAAGGGGGAGTGTTGCCCCGGCCGCAGAGCGGCCGTGGGACGGGACGGGGCCGGAGCAGCCGGGTCCCCTTCGCTCCTCGCAGCCGCTTCTTCCTCCGGGAGCGGTGGGAAAGGCAGAAGTGAGGGGCTCGCCACAGCATCACCCAGGGGAGGGCAAATACCCTCCTGTTATAGACCGAACGGGGGAGTCACCCGAATTTCAGACGTGCCTTGGACCACGAGGGCGAGTATCATCCTTCCCTTGCACCCAGATGGGTTTGACAACGTGGACCAAGAGAGCCTGGTTGACCCACGAAGCCCTTTGAGGCCCAAGGAGGAAAACAGATGCTGATGAAGAGCTGGGAGAGCATGATGAGGATGCAGACGGGTGGATGAACACCTGGCAGTCTGGTGAAATGGGCTTTCCTGCTACAGGAACGAGTGGATCATGAAGAGAAGGAACGCTCCAAAGCCTGCTGTGGAAGTGGTCCCTGCCTGCCTGGAGAAGAGAGGAAAAAAAATGGGGCTTAGTGACTTGTTAGGGTAGGGCAGTTCAGGATCTCTGCTTTTGGGCACTTTCATATGGTCTGATGCTCATGTCATAACCTACGTGCTCAAGTTGACCTCAAGATTACTCCCCTGCCCCGTGAGATACAATAGATATGTATATGTAATTCAACCCTCTCCCTCATTAGGACCCCAGTCCCTTTGCCTATGAAATGCAGATAACCCCATTCATCTAATTTTTTTACGTCTCCCTACAAAGGGTATTGGGATCTACAGACGCCAAACACGCTTGTTTATGGCTTGCTGGGGTTAGAGTTGTGAGTTTTCTTTCAAAATGTGTTCTGTTTTCAGTTTCTTATTTCATTTCAAATGTCATCCTTTTTCTCTTCTTCTTCCAGGGCCACCCAGGGATTTTATTCACAGAATTGGAATGAGCTGCAAAAGGGATAAAGATCATTCACGGGAACCTTGAAAGAATTGTCTGAGCTCTATGAAATGAAGATTAAAAATAAAACAGGTAGGTGAAGCACAGGCTCCAGCACGAACATCTTATAAATACTTGTCTGTGAAACCGAGAGCATTCCCCACTGCGCCGGGCGGTCTGTGCGGGAAGGAGCTGCCGTATCCACCTTGCAAGTGGGTAAATGGGAGCAGAGCCCGAGGGCAGGAAAATACAGCAGGTTAGAAAGTCTGCCAGCTCTTTGTGAAACACGGGTCTGCTGCTTCCTCCCGGCGTAAACTGGACAGGTGAGCTCTGCCAGGGGTTGTTTCAAAGCTGGCGTGTGTGAGCGGTGGCACCGGCAGAAACCTCCAGCTCCTGGGGAAGGTGAGGCGAGGAGGAGGAGGAGGAGGGAAAAAGAGCTGTAATCCCGTGCTGCCTTCAAGCACAACCATCTGGTGCTTTCGATGCTGGTGTAAAACGAAGGGCTATGATGATCGCTGCTGCCCTGTGTGAATGAGACCTCAAAGTGGTTGGGTTTTGCCCTGGGGCTGCTGTTGTTTATGGGTAGGCTGGTTGCATCTGGCTTGCTTTTGGGTCTGAGCACCCCGAGGCTTTTTAACGGTTGTGAGCTGGTGAGCAGACCCTGCGGGGCTCCGGCTCGCCTCCCCCTTCATGCCACTGGGAACCCACTGGGCCAAAGACCTGGGTCTGGTCACTTCCAGCCCTCGTCCCGTGTCTGGGCTGGTGCTTACGGCTCTCCTTTCTTCCCATCACATCAACAATATCCTTATAGAAACACATTCCTCCAGACTGGTATTACCAGTATTTTCCAGGCCAAACCCAGCCTGACCCCACACTTCTGCATCCAAACCCCCTCTCCCGTGGAGGAGCAGCAGTGCCTGCCCAGCAGTCCTCGGCACTCCGTCCTGTCCCCGCAGGCTTATTGAGCAAACTGCTCCTGCTCCAGCACCTTAAGCCAAAGAAAGGGGTTTGTGGAAGGTGCGAGGTTACTTGGCGAGGGCACACACCCGTTTATACACAAGGATTTTGCCTTGCAAGTTGATGAAGGACAGAGTCCTGTAGCCCAGCACCTCCCGTCCCGCGGCAGGGAGCTCCTCCAGCCCCAGAGGTCTCGCTTGTCGGGG
>NW_009215553.1:21896-28485 GCF_000690835.1 Fulmarus glacialis
GGCCAGTCTGCTGAGGGCCCGGGGCTCTCCCTGCATGCTCTGCCTCTCCCAGAGTGGCAAGCAGTGGCTGAATCATGTTTGTTCTGCTTTGGAAACTGAATCTCCCCCCGCCTTGCGCACACATCCACGCATCCCCACAAAAACCGGCAGGACCTGCGATTCAGCGCAGACGTGACGCGTCTGAGTGGGAGGACAGCAGCAGCTCCTGCGTGTTTGCAGCAGATAGGCAGGAGAGGCAGGCAGAGATCAGAGCATCGCCCCAAGTGGCTGAATCATGTTTGTTCTGCTTTGGAAACTGAATCTCCCCCCGCCTTGCGCACACATCCACGCATCCCCACAAAAACCGGCAGGACCTGCGATTCAGCGCAGACGTGACGCGTCTGAGTGGGAGGACAGCAGCAGCTCCTGCGTGTTTGCAGCAGATAGGCAGGAGAGGCAGGCAGAGATCAGAGCATCGCCCCAGCACAGGTCTGGGAGCTGGGATAACCCCAGTGCAGAAATTCAGGGCGCAGTTCCTGGTTATAGGTGGGAGAGATGGCCGGTCCCTGTGGCTCCAGTCACGGAGCAGCATCGTGCAGATGGCAAGGGGCTATTTGACCCAAAAAGGCTTTGGTTGACTTCAGCAGACCTCCGGCCGGTGTGCCAGGGAGTGGGGCTCGGGGCAGCCCCTTCGAGGGAGCTGCGCGATGTGGTAGGCAGCAGGCTGGGCTGGCATGAGCCGGGGTGGTGACTCCCTCGCCGCGGGAGGTGGAAGACCAGGGATGGTGCTGTGGCTGAGGGTGCTACGCTCTGCCGGGACCTGCTGGGTTTTGCAGGGCCCCTCCTCCCTGGAGAGGCTTCGTACCTGTGGATGACTCTTGAGCCCCTCTGTGTCTCGGCTACCCAGCTTGGTCATGACTGGCTCTTGGCCATGCAGTGATTTGGGAACGTTGCTGGCATTTCAGGAAAGGAGTTGCCAAGGAAATCTCTCTAAGGACTACCTTTGTCTTTCCCAAAGCCTTGTGAGTGCATCACACAGAGCCTTTCTAGTGGCCCAGGGAACCCAAGAGCAGCTTTGTCTTGGTGCCTTGCCGTGAGTTACCCAGACAGCGTGAGCTATGTTACACATTGATACCCTACATCCTCTACCAAAAGCTCTTTCGTCTTGATGGACCTTATTTAAAAGTCAGGCAATTATACACAAGCACAGCAGTCCCGACACAAACACCCCAGGTCAGCCGAGCTTCCCCGTGAACTGGTCCTGTGCCTGCGTAGCAGACACCTCCATCCAGCCCACCGCCCCCTTCTCCCGGCTCCCGTCGGTCGAGCCCAGACCTTCTGAGCATCTCCAGCTTTGTGTGTCTCTGGCATGTACCTCTCATCGGTCCGTTCCTCGGGGCTTTCTGAGACCAGGGCCGTGCTCCGGCAGTGGTGTGCTGTGGGAAAGCTTCCTTTGCCCAGGTAGATTTATCTGTTACACGTGGATGGTGGGTCTGGAAGGCAATCGGTTGCGCTGCATATTATTTACCGCCTCTCAGACAAAGTAGGTCACCAATCCATCATGGATTTATTTTGTGTGATGCACAGGAGAAGGTAGTGAGATCCTATTTCTTCCCTGTCCTCCTCCTCCCCACCCACAGGCGATAGGAGGGAGGACTGTGAAATCCTGAGGAGAAGGGCCTGATCCGGCGCCGCGCTGGCTCTTGGTCTGCCCGACTAGAGACTGTTACCCCGGAGGATGGCTTGTGCCAGGGCAGCTGGCTAATCGACTGCCCATGTACTGGTTTTGGTTTGCCTTGAGATGTTGGGCTGCAGACATCAGTGGCCCAGGGGATGCTCTCTGGGTGCTCTCTGCCGGGCGTCCCCGAGCCGTTTGCCCTGGTTTTGTGTCAGAGGCAGGGGATTCACGCCTGGTATTTGTGTTAGAAAAGGCACGCATAAAATGTTTGTGTTATTCCTACTGTTGTTTTTTCTGGCTAAGTGACCTCGAAAGGTGTCTTTCAAGATAAAGTGAAGGGAGATGAATTCTTTTTCTGCTTGATAAAAAGCCATGCTTGTTGTGGGTGTTCTGGAGTATTCTGTGGCTGGCTGGAGACCTGCTAAGTTTCTTGTGTTATCAGGAATAACCCACAATGAAATACGAAACTCTCCCCATCTCTCTCCCTTATCTTGTTTAAGATTCTAGTTTTACTCGTGCCCATCTGGCTCTGGGCTGGCTGCTTTCCCCTCCTGCCCCTGGGCCACGTCCCTGGGACAAGGGCGATGCCAGGGCATCAGAATGACTTTGGGAGGTGGAGATGACCAGGAGCCAGGTCGGGGTAGGAAGCTGGTGAGAACATAGCAGAATAACTCAGGAAGGACAAAGAGCTCCAACTCTGCATCAGCCAGCAAAGGCAAGGAAGGCAAAGTCGCTGTTTCTGAGGGTAAGTGGAGTCCTGGTTCTCCTCCTGAAAAAGAAAAAACCAAAAAGCCATTTTGGGTGTTACTGGTAAGGGATCAAGTAAATTCCTCCTTTCTGCATCCCCATCTCTGCAAGAGATCATGCAGCTATTCAGCTAAGGCTTAGCACGCGGGGCTTTGAAAGCATCTTGGTGCAAGTGCTTGGAAAACGCTGTCATTTAAATCCGTAATAGCTCTGTTAGGAAACATGCCCCAGGCATTGCACATCAGCTCTTGGTGTCACAGAGTGTATGTCTGGTAACGCTTCATATCACTCAAGCCGTAAATAATGTGAATCAAATGCAGCATCAGCCTGCCGGGGCTCAGAGGCAGCCTCAAACCACGGGCCAAAAAGTGGTCCAGCGTGCCCAGAGGGGCTCGCAGCGAAGGCTGGGGCTGTGTGACAGAGCCGGGTGTCCTCGCGGGCAGGAGACCCTCCCAGGCGAGCTTTACCAGGGCATCTGCCTGCTGCCGGTGGGTCTGCTCGCCCTGCTCTCCGTTGGAGCTTCTCGGTTGGCGGGTGGGAGAGGCAAAGCGAAGTGGAAAGGGATCAGTGCGTTTTTTCCTTGGAAAGAAGTAATACAGTTTCTGGAAGGAAACCTGGGAGTAAACAGCTGGGTGCCATCGATCGTGTGACGCTTGAACAAGCGTCCGTAGCGGGAGGTGTGAGTACACCCTGCTCAGCCTGGGCGTTTGGTGGCGGTATCGAGGTTAGAGAGGAAGGTCTGTTGGATCCTCCACTGATGTCTCCCCCTGTTCCTCTGATAAAATATGGAATTGGGAGATTTTGAAAGCGCTGCTGCAGTTACTGAAATGCTTTTACATCACTTAGTGCTTGCTTCTGCCCCCACATGCTTCTGAATAATCATAAGTTTCTTCTATAATTATGTTTATTACACACTTGCTATGGTGACACACTATCCTGCGCTGTGGATGAGACTGCAGCCACGCTGGAATTCTGCTCCGGGCGAGCAGCTGATTCCCAGGGCGCTGCTGGTGCGTGGGAGGGAAGTCCTTCGGTAGTCTTTCTGCCAAGCTCCCCCTGCCCAAGACGGCGTCACAGCAGGTTGCACAAAAATTAGTAACGTGATCATCTTGTGTATTTTGATACCAGCAAGCTAATTAATAATGATGGGTCAACAGTTCTTAGGTTTTAGGATTAACACCAGGTTTAGAAGAGGCTCACATGCATGTCTGAGCTGCAGTGTGCAGATGTAGGCAGATAGGTTGCAGTAAATGATATATGACCCGTGTTTTGAAGTTTAAAAAAAAATATTTATTTCTTGGATATGAAGGTTACAGACTTAATCCTCTTCTTTCCCACCTGCCCCAATTTATTTAATCCCTCTTTTTTAGGACAAAACAGACTTTTGCTTTATCAGGTAAATGATGATTGTTGGGTGAGATGACCTAGTCCCCTAAACTTCACATTATTTTAAGAATTGCCTCCTTGATGCATTGCAGGGGGGAACTGGCAGCTGAGGTGGTGGTGGCATCTCATGTCCCAACAGAGGGTTGCTGAGACTCAGAGATCAGTGGAGCTCCACGCGTGAGCTGTAGTTCAGGAAACCCATGATGTCTTGGTGGCTTTGTTGTGGGGCAGACCCTGCGTCGGACAAGCTGTGGACTCTGCTGTGGTGTAAGTCTTCACACTTCAGCTTTAAAACTCCGCTGTTCGGTGTTAGATGCTTTCTAAAGGCTGTCATTTCTACAGATGTGACTTATTGCTAGGAAAAAAAAAAAACCCAGTCTGCACTGAACTCCCTCCTTTCTAGAGGTGCCTGTCTGCCTTTTCAGGTCTGCTCCTCTCAGAAGGCGAAATGAGCAGAGGGCTGGGAAGTGCTGACGTGCCGGTTTGCAAGGGCAGCTGTGATACTCCTGAGCTCTGGCTCCACGGCACTCTGGTCACGGTTGTACCATGGCTATTTTGCAGTGACCTCATTTGGGGGTCAAAGGAAAGGAAGGCCCACAAAGTCTTTCATTCTCTACGAACTTAGGGTAAGACCGTACAGCTCCAAATAATGGAGAACTCGCTGGAGATGGCACCCCTCAGTTTGCTTTTCAACCCAGGGTCCCAGCCTTGTAGCGACCGCAGAAGAGACGACTGGATATCTGCCGTGTTGAAGGCTGTGTGAAGGGCCAGCTCTGCCTCCAGAGTCAGGCCTGGAGAGCCCCTTGGTCCCAGGTGACCTCCTTGCGGGAAAGCGATGGAGCGGGATTGGTTTTAAATGTATTGTCTTTTCTGAAAGCAGTTTGATGTGGGGATGGATTCGTCTGGATGAGTTGGCCAGGACTCTGCATCTAATTGCTGAACGAGGGTGTACGTCTTCCTCCTGTCTTGTAGTACACAGCAAGATGCTTGCTGTGGGTGCTGGGCTCTGCAGATGGTGTTTGTGTAAGGGTAGAGTGCCTTGTGGCTGGCACAGTGCCTTCCTGACCTGTTTGATGCTTATACCAGCCTGGCCTGGTCTGAAGCCAGTGCTAATGCTGTGTTGAGCAGGAGGTTGGATGAGACACCTCCAGCCTGACTTATCCGATCATTTCCCAACACTGCAAAGGTTTGCCAACCTATCCTGGACACGGATAATTGCTCTCATCCTGCCGCCTGGGCTGACATGGCTAACGCAAGCCACTGCTCCCCTGGTGGGCTGTGGGTGGGGGGCAAGGAGTCCCCTCGCCTTGCTGCACTTCAAGCTGCTTGGCATAACAGAGAGATGGCGAGACCCTGCCTCCCTCTCTGCGTAGCTGTATCATGAAGCCTTTGCCACGGTGACCTTTCCTACCCCCTTCATCTCCCGGTCATCTTCATCACCTCTTCCTTTCCCCTATCTTACCAACTGCTTCTCTCTTTTTCTCTGAATACCGTTCAGCAGCATAAGGATAATCCTTCAGAAGGAGCTCGGCCAGCTCAGCCCCCCTGAGAAAGCTCCTTCCTGCACCCCCAGCGGAGACTGTCTGTCTGCCTGCCTCATGCCGCAGTTTTCCTTCACCCTCGAGGAAGAAGACCCCAGAGCAATGAGCGATGCGTGGCAAGGGATGCCGTTAGCACCCTGCAGCGATTGCCAGGCAGTGAGCACGGGCAGCCTGCCTGCCTGCTGGGAGCAAGCCAGCCACATTGCATAGCGTGCTGGATACCAGTAGGGTAATCAGCGCATAAGCCGCTAATTAAAATATAAAGATACTGCAGTGAGAAGGTGCTTGTGCAATGGACCTTGAAATGCACTGTTTGCATAGTTGATGAGAGAGAGCGAATGCTTCTACAGTAACTCTGCGCTGCACGTATGGAAACCCGTGGGCCTGCCCCGCTGCCGCTGGCTCCCCGACCTGTGGCACTGGTGGTCCTCGTGCTGCCGTGAAGGAAGTCCCGCTCCTACCTGGGTTCGTCCCAGCAGCTACAGACCTTGCAGCAGAGCTGGGGATAAGCTCTCAGTTCAGTTTATACTGAAATTGTGCTTAAAGGTGCTGGTTGTGATGTTTAGGGAGGGAGGAGCGGGCTGACCCAGCCGCTCTGGGGAGCAGAGATCGGGGTGTGAGCTAGCAGTGGCAAGGAGGTGGCTGGGGAGCTGTAGCCTCTCGTGCTCCTCGGTGACTCCTCTCCTGCAGTACCTGCTGTAAGCTGGCTATTTTCTCACCCCCACCTGCATGCCGGAGGTGTGGAGGGCTTCGGTTTAATCACTGTTTGCCAAAGTGCTTGGAGATCATTGGAGGAAAAATGTAGTCGTAGAAGGTTTGTATAACGAGTCAGACCCCAGTTTGCTCTTCTCTCGTTCTTGCCCGTCCATGAGGTCTCAGCAGATTCAACATTTACTCAAGTGGCAAAGTCAACCATGGTCAGTACACCTGTTAAACAGACTGGCACACAAATTAAGGGTGAACGACAACAGATAATTCCTCTTACAGTGAGCATGGAAAATTAAACAGAGAGGGCAGGAAGTAGGTGGCTCTCTATTTTCCAGAGATTATTCCCAAGGAAGTTTCTTACCACCTGTGCTGGGCAGGGGCTGCCCTGCAGACCATGGCTGTTGCTTTGCCTTCAGATGTATAAATGTCCGACCACCTGCTGTTTTCCTTTTTCCCCCTCCAAGCAGTGGTGCTTGCTCAAAGTGCCTCCTTCCCTCAAGCTTTGACCCTGCAGCAAAGTCTGAGTTGTAGAAGATGTGCCGGGTCCTGC